>NC_142200.1:117494989-117794989 GCF_049639895.1 Pseudopodoces humilis
CATGGAAAAATTCCCCACAAAGTGGAATTTCCACATGTGGAAGTTAGATGAATCCTGCATTGAATGCAGTGTCTCATAAAAAACAAGTTATATCACACGATGACTTTGTTCAACTGGGATTCTGCCAGCCCACAAAGAAACCACAATCCAGACTTTTCTCTTAATTCCTAGTACTTTGAGGTCTATGAAAAACCAAATCAGGTGAATAGTGTCCTTGAAAATGCTCTCTTTAGTCCAATCTCTGGCAGTATACTTCAATTTCAGCCATTCTGGAAGTGCCTTAAGCTCTGTCTGCAAATTCACTTGGCTTCAATTTCGGCAATGCATTATAGACCAGATGGATTTAGGAAAGTCCACTGATTGGATTGATCAAATTAAAGGAAGGGGAAGAGAGAAATAAAGGGAAAATATTTTTTCTCTACTTCCTAAAATATTTAAAGAAATAGAGTTAATTTATTTGAAACAGTTTTCCGGGTGTCTCTCTATGTAGTTAGGTTGCAAACACAGTTTTATCGATGCAGCCTGGCACCAATCAGGGATCCAGCCATGGACATGCAGGACAGCTGCTCACTGTCCAAACTATGTGCTGCTCTATTAGTATTTTCCTGAGGCCTGCAAAAAAACCAGACATAAACCCCCTTACAGAATGTGGGCACCAGAACTACTGAAAATGGAAACAGACACAAATTCATCTTTGTGGTACAAAATACAAAGACTCTCCGGATGCCAGAGGACAGATGGACACAGTTTTGATGTCCTAATTCAAGCTGTTAAAATCATATAATCACAGAATCATAGAATGGCTTGTGTTGAAGGGACTTAAAGATCACCTAATTCCAACACCAGGCATGTCCAGAGCACACCGAGTATCAAGCAAAGAGAGAATCTACACCCAAAATCTTGTTCCTGTGGCAAATTCTGTTTTCCACTCCTCAGCACTGGCATAATGAGCACACCCCCAAACATTTAGATCCCTTTTTGTATGACCAACCTTGTTTGTACGAGCTCACACTCTAGAGCTAAAACCAGTTCTGTCAACTCAGGTCCTCACAGGAGTTATGGCAGAGCAGACTGGCAGACAATGGGATTCATCCCTGAATTTTGGCTGGTGGGGCACCTACAACTCCCTTCCAGGGAGAGCTGCAAAAACCTGTGCAATCAGTCATATAGATATCTCCTGCATCAACAAAGCTTATCTTCACAGTATCTGCAGTTAGTCCAAAGGATCTAATTGTCAACTTAGAGCAGATATACTGAACAGGATTTTTTTGGTGGAGGCTAAGTGCTCTGCCCTGGTGATGACTGTGGCCCTGGCCTTTCTCAAGGATGACTTGTGAAAAGGTGTTTTTCTTTTTTTTTTCCCACAACAGAAGATAGCTGCATTTATTCTTTCACCAACACAGAAGCAGCAGCATACATTAAAACTGCAGCCTGGCTGATGTAAAATGTGTCATGCAGATATGCAGAATAAAAGCCTATTTTCTGCCAATAAGTACTTAGCCCTAACCATTGGATGCCATTACTTTAAAATCCCAGCTCTGAAATCAAAAGTTGTGCTTTTTGTTCACGTAAGAATAAATACTTTCTTCATTTGAATTTTTAAATGCATTATATATTCCCACATTATCCTTTCAGATAAGTAAAACAAGTAAATCATATGATGTCTTTGCATATTAACCCCTGTCACTATTTACATAAGTCCTCTGAGATTGGACCCTTCTGTAGGACCATCTCCATGTACACACCTACTCGTTACAGCACTGCATTTCACAATCTGTTTTAAAACAAAAGTGACTTCCAGAAGCTAAAGACTAATTGTGAGGCTGAAGTAAGCAATGGTGTTGATGTGCCAAGGTTTTTAATAACAAGATGAATGCTTGTTGTCAAGAAAAGGCATCAGGTGGTCATGTTCCCATGAAACCACTCATTGCACGAGCACAAACGGGTGTCAGCAGTGCAAGACACCCTAATTCAGTCCCCAGAAACTCTTAAGTAAACATGCCACCTAGTGTTTAATTGTGACAATTTCATTCATAAATCATCTTGATTGATTCCTCCCAAGCTGTTCCATGCAAGTCGAGGTTGTATAGAGTCTAGGCAGAATTATCTGGAAACACCATCTCCAGATTTGCCCCCTTTCTTCCCCACAAAAAGCCCCGCCTCAACTTCTGTTTTGCTTCTGAGAAACTCTGCCAAGACACTCCCAGCCCATCCTCCTTTTTTGAGGATCCTGCAGCTCAGACTGCCATGAGCAATGCAGAAGGCACTGAAAACTGACCTCAGAGTGTCATCACTGATGTCAAGGTCCCAACAAAGCCTGACAGACTTCAGAAGAGCTGCCTTGCACCACTGGCCAAATGACACGTGGCCCAGACTTCCCACATTTCCCTGCCTAAAAGTACTGGGCAGAATTATTCTGGGAAGGTGAAGCACTATTTCTGGCTTAGAGCTTGCCAAAAGTGGATGAGTGACCAAAGCTATATATATATATGTTTTGATGGATGGAACCAGCAGAAAATCAGGGAAAGATGTTTTCAAACTATAACTTCTTCAAAAGCAGTGAAGGCAATTTCTCTTGAAGCCATGGCAATCTCCTCTTTTGTCACCTCCAGCTCCTGCCTAATACTGCCTAATGACTCACCTGGCTTAAATGCAAACAACCCTCCTCAAAGTAGAGCTACTGCCTGTATGTGGCTTGGATCCTCTCTGTGCACTTAAAAACAGCCAAATTCTTCTCTTAAAAATTCTAATTGAGATTCTCTTGATGTTTCTGTCATGGATGCTCATTATGTTCCCAGGGATTAAATTCCTATACTACGTGACATCATAGCACAAACTGTCCTGTGTTTTCAGTAATGTCTTGTTTGCACTTTTTCCAGATCAATTAAAATCTTAAATGAAACTCCTGTTCCTACAGTACTTCATCAGGCACTTTTCCCCAGCTCATCAAGTTGCTGTCTATCTCTGTTCTTTGCTTGAAATTCCTCTACCTATTTTTGGTCCATGTAACCATGTTCATGAGCCAACCAAATTTGAATTAATGTCAAGAGTGCAGTTTCATGAGAGATTGTACTACTTTACTAAAAATCCAATTATTCTGCATCTGCTGCATTCTTTTCACTCAGTACTTTTGTAAATCTATCAAAAAGGCAATCAAGTCTAACTGGCAGCATTCCTTCTTTATAACCCATGCTGATGACTGTGCACAGTCCCACCGATCTCCAGGGCTGAGAATGCATTAAAAGGAAGAGCCCACTGTAACCATTTGTACTTGCCACTCCACAGCATCCTCTTTTCCAAATATGAGCAGCTTTTATAACTGGTTCCCAAACTTTGTAGTCCAGCTTCAGCAGAGAACAGTCAACAGCACATGCCTCACTGTGGGCACTACCAGCTGTCCTCCTGCCCAGGCTGCTGCCCTCTCCTGCCTGGCAGAGCCATCAAGCTCTGTTAACTGAGACTGTGCCCAACTTTCTGCTGCTGACCCAGCCTAAAGGTGACCAGGGAGATACCTGCACCTGGATTCCCAGTATCCCAGCTGCAGGATGTAGTGCAGGCTGCTAACCTGTCTCTGTGAGAGACCAGACGAAAAAGCCTTGGACACCAGGATTGTGGCTGAAGTTGGTATCTCACTAGTGCAGTGGCAATTCTGAACTGAAGGCTAAATGTCCCCTCAGCCCAGGGAGAGGAATCAAATAACCTATCCTTAGCTACTTTAGTACATTGTCTTCATCTAGCCAGGATTAATCAGAGACTAGATAACATATTTTCAGGAAATCACACAGAAATAGGACTAGAAAGTACTGTGAGATGATTTTCTCCTGCCTGCCTCAGGTATCTGTGCTATCTGTGCCATTTCTGCTAGATGTTTTCTAATATGTTTCTATGCCTTCTAATGAAGAAGATTTTGTAACCCCCTTAGGCACTCTGGCCCAGCATTTCATTATTTTTTTTCTTTCTTAATAGTTAACCTGCAATGCTCTCACTGTGTTTCAGTCCTATTATTTCTTGTCATATTCAGCATGAACACAGAGGAATGGGTTATTTTTTCCCTTGTAATTGGACAAGCCAATGTATGACCTAGACATGCACATCACTTAAAATACTTACTTTCTAATCAAAATATAATGGAAAAATACTGCTCACAACTTAAATACTCTCTTTTTGACACTAATTCCGAGTCCTCCATTACCAGAAATGAATTTCTCTCTTATATTTAAGAAGTTGAACACTTGTCTTCCAACATCAAAACATGGCAGTTTAAAGGTGCTTGTAAAATTTTAGTTTCTATCTCTACACAGTGTCTCAAGATTCATCCAAGATGATCAAGTATAGATTTTTACTTAAATAATGCCTTTTCATTTTCCAGTGGCTAGACAAATGAAATGTTTATGCTGAAGGCTCCATCCCAATCCCTACGGAAGTTTGTTTATATGAAATTAATGCCATCAAACTGTGTAAAGAGTATAAAAGCCAAGATAATAAACTCTTATATAAGCTTTTATTTTTTGTACATCAAACTATGCATAATTTTAATGCAACAAACATTTAGCTTTAGTAGAATTATTAATAAGATCATAAAAGGAACATACCCAAGAGAAAAGGATTAATTTATGAATTCAGTAGAGCCTACCTGCAGATACACAGTACTGTACTTGAAGAGACAAGTGGTATTTGCCTTAGGAGTACTATAAGCACTTCTGGTGTATTGAATAATTTTTAATACTAAACCGAAATTCTCATCTGAGAAAATTTCAACCTAGTTGAGTTGTTCACATTGCTTCCATTTGGCTGTCTTTCAAAAACACTGGATTGGAAAACACAGTGGTGGTAACAAACTTGGTATTTACCTTTTCTCCATATGCTTAGCAATGCCCTGAACTGCTCCAAGACTGGATGAAATCCTTGGGGGTCTTCCCCTTAATTCAGTAGAATTTGGATCAGATTATACCCACTGCATCATGTCATTTGTGTAAATCAGTATTGTCTCCAATTTACAAGCTCTCTTCAGGCATAATCATATCACTTATTCCCCTTAAGGCAAAAGTAATGAATTCTAAGCTGACGGTAATAACATAACACAAACCAGGAACCTGGAGAGATGTTAACAGTTCAGGGCAGCAATGTAAGCAAATACATTGCTATGGAGCCTCTCTTTCTCTTGATTCCCTCAATTTCCACAACTGTTATAACTGATAAAAATTATTCCTTTCAAAAATCATTGTTTAATCAGGCTAAATATTAGGTAGTAGTTAGGAGTTCCACAGTCAACTACAAAACACTGTCCATTTTCCTGTGCCTAAACAGAGCCAGCCAGAGGGAAGGAATTGAAAGAAACACTTTCCACAATTTTACTTTAGTAGCTTTCTTATTTTTATTTCTTATATAGTGCCTATTTTATATTTATGATGCACTAAAACAGAAAGCTGCAGACACACAGCCGGAAAATACAAAAGAATGGCAACACTGAAGGGCAAAAGAAAACGATCAGCTGAATATATTTTTGGTATGATGATGTTTGCCATTTGAAATACAAATTTATTGAAATATATATGCTGGTAGACCTACTGTATTAATAAAAAAAAACCTCCTTGTTGTGCTATAATACCAAAGAGTATCCTGGATGGGATCACTCCTGAATTGCTAACAGTTATTTAAAGAAGAGAGTCATCTATGTAGTTAAGTACTCATGTCAAGGCATGCTACAATTAAGTATGTACTGTGGTAACCTGTGTGTAGAATACTACTCTTGCAGGACAAGCCTGAGTGACTGATGAAAGGAATTCATTACTCCCAAAGTCATTTTGATGTATTAGTTTGTTGCTTCTAGCAGCAAAAATGCCACACACCTTCTATCACTGCATGTATTACTTAACCCTGCAGATAAAGGCCACCTTTGTGTACAGGATTTATGTTGCCTTTTATCAGTGTGGTGTCTGAGCACCCTCTGGGAAAAATCAGTACTGCCAGGGAGAATTACCTTGTGGATTCTGTGGCCATGCATACA
Organism: Pseudopodoces humilis; assembly: GCF_049639895.1. Lineage (NCBI taxonomy): Eukaryota > Metazoa > Chordata > Aves > Passeriformes > Paridae > Pseudopodoces > Pseudopodoces humilis. The sequence goes on from NC_142200.1 coordinate 117,500,997, forward strand.
GGAGTGTGACTGTAACCCCTAATAAAAGACAATGGTGTGTTGTTAACATCCATGTAGAACTGAGCATTTTCATTTTTTCTGACCGAGCATGCTGCAAAAAGAAGGGAGTTGAAGGCAAAGTAAAATACACCATATCAAATTATCAGTGCCTTTCCAGCCCAGAGTCTGCAGGAACAGATGTTTCTGCTCACTACCTTCTTAACCCCAGGATCTGCTGCTGGGGCAGCACAGTACCCTGCAGCCCTCCTGTGGAAGGAAATGCTCACCATCTGCATAGACATCTCAGCAGAGAATTAAACACTATCTAGCAGCCTGTAATAGGACCATTAGAGGTTTAGAGGAGCTGCAGAATGGGGAGAATAATGAATAAATGAAAGACTGAAAAGATTTCTTTATTGTTGGCTAATAGCAGTACCTGTAGAAAATTCAATGAAGAGACAAAAATGGAGTTTTAAGATGAGGCTAAAAAGCCTTCAGAAAGGGACGTGGTGTGAATAACAATGTAAAAATGTCAAATACCTACAAAAATTGAATCAAACCATAGGTTGTCTTAAAATTGACTGCCTCTTGTACAATTTTGATGTAAGAAAAACAGCAGTGCCCCTAAAAATTTAGTTCCATAACCAGATTACATCTCCAGTTAAGGGATGTTAGAAAATAGTCTTTCCTGGAAGTCTCGCATTTTCTTCTGTGGCAAACTGTGTGTGAGCAGCATGACTAATGAGGACAGTAATATCAACTTCTAGCAAAGTTATTCCTTTTCTGTCACCTTTGCCTTAACAGGATAGTTTTCTTATCTGTCTATTACTTGTGTGGGATTTTCTGCCGAGGAAATTTACAGCCTCCCAGACTTCATAATATGCTAATCATTTCAGCTTTTTAGTTCTAGCTGCAGTGTTAACTGTGGGCTCTGTCATTTGCACTTCACTGTCTAGTTATGAGTTCCACCAAAACAGATATAGAGAAGTTACCATGTCAAACAGCAACACAGAGTTTTCCGCGCTGTCCCACTGTTAAATGACGACTCTACAAACGGCTCACTCCTGGTTTAGCTCAAACTCTGCACTGTTCTGTACACACTGTCACTGCTAAATGCCTCATGCTGCTTCTGGCATGTACCTGCAGCCGGAGAGCAGAACAAGCACTCCAGCCCAGGCTCCAAGCAAACTCATATTTCATGTACAACCGGTATGTTTGAACTGACTGAGCCAGATCCGACTAGGAGAGAAGTTGATGGGAGCTTTGCCAGGACCCAAGTAAGCAGAGACCTGGCACTGGAAAAAGCCTTCCTTAATCTTTACTGCACTTACCAACAGTTTGTCCTCTTTCAGATACATCAAGACCACCCTTTCTGCAAACACTTTAAGCTCAAATGCTGCCAAGGGTTTTCTTTAATTCCAGCCTGCTCTTCTCATCTGACCAGCGTAGCAGAGAAATAAGTTGTGGGGCAGAGCCTTTGTCTGACACAGGGCACTGTGTCACAGCATCCAGGTCTCACCCAAGGCACAGGGTAGTTGCAGTAGTGCACAGGGCAGGTCACAGGAGTGGGAATGAAAGTGCAAGAGCAGGATGGCTTTTCCATCAGCAACTGTGACAGCTTTGACCTGATCAGAGCATTCATGAAACTACAGCTTGTATTTACTTCCAACATTTCAATTCCTCAAATATATTTTCCAAATTACACTTGCTGAGGTAGGATTAAAAGGAGTATTATTTTCTCCCTGTCTGTGGCACAAAGACTGCTGACTCAGTAAGGGTAGCATTTGCAGGAAAACACAATAGCAGTAAATGTTTCAGAACTACATATTTTACTGACAGATTACTGCAATTTTTTTCACTCCTATATGTGAAGATTAATTGCTTGCAGCAGGTTACACTTCTCCTACATTCACCATTAACTTGAACTACTGGCAATTAATTACAGGGTGCACCAGTACCAGGTACTTATCTGCCCTACATCCTCTAGTATGTGTTCATTTGCCCCAAGTACAGCATTCCATAAGCAGAGCAAACATAAAGCAGGCAATCACAACTTGCCCAAGCTTAAATCACAACTCTAAGCAGACAACGTGTGATCACCAAATTTTCTTTGCACAAAACACTCTCTTCTCAATCCAAAATCTTTGTTGAACCTGGATAAAACGACAATTGCCTATACTGCTAAGAAAGACTCTGCAGCATGCTGTTCTCCCATAACACTTCATTCCTAAAAATCATTGTGGTTCCTTTCAGAATAAAGAACTATTCAGGCTAAAATTTAGAATTTGTGTATACAAATCAAGCACATCTTCAAAATCAAGCAGAAATAACTGCTTGAATTGAAGGATGAAACACCAGCATTAAGTATCTTAGGGCATAAATATTTTCTTAGGCCGGATATAAAGAATGTTGGATAAAAAAAGCATGAACAACAACAGTTTAATCCAGCCCAATTATCACATCCCCTTTCTGGAATGGGCATGACTCCACTGATTACAACCTCAAAGGAAGTATCATTATGGGAATAGACAAGTACCCCAGGCAGTACCAAGACATCTCATCTGAGTGCTGGCTCCTCCTGCCCCCCTCTGCCCTCCCACCCACCCCACGGACGCGGTGGCACCCGAGTGACTGAGACATTGAATAATCCCCGCTGTCATCGTGGGAGGCGACAGAACGAGCAGATTCCCTGGATGGTGTTAACAACCCCACTGAGGAGACAAATGCCTGCAGCTGCACTTTCACACTCTGGAATTAGTTTCAGTATGAAACAAAATCTTGCTTGTAAAGAGCCTAATTTCTTAGAAGAGTACTGGTGCTTAACCTTAGAGCACTGAATTCTCATCCTCCTCTTGAGAAATGATGGAAGCTTCTGCCCTGCATGTATGGCTTCCCCCCATCACTTCTGGATCATTCAAAATGCTCTAGGCAGCACTTTCAAATAAACCAGCTCAATAATCTTATTTTTCAACATTTTACCTGTTCAGTTGGCCAGAGGAAAAAAACATGAATGATTTTTCACATATTCAGCAAAGAATTTACTTTGCAGAAAATTGTCATACTGAATATTCATTAATTTATTTCTAGAGGTCTGAAATTTTCTGGAGTTACTGAAGTGGGTGAAGGTTGTGATTTGTGGGCAAGCCATGGCCTTTGTCTAAAATTCTGTACAAGACATATCAGCCTCAAGCAAAACATCTGATAGAACTCTCACCGAACCAATCACTTCTCCATAATATTCTTCTATTTTAGAGGATTTCAAGAGTTTATATAAAAAACTTTTTATACAAAATTCCTTTTATCCTATTTTATCCTCATTTGTTAGTACTGGCAAATGATCAATAAGTCACCAGTTTATTCCAAAGCTAAGTCCATACTTTATCTGAGGCTACTGTGGGTAACAAAATGGAAGATGACCCCAGAGTCTCTGCTACCAAAACTCTCATGGCTTCCCCCAGAAGCATTTGAATCAAAAGCAGCCATGGTAGGCTTCACCATAGAGACTTTTGTGAGCTTTTTTTTGTAGTTGCTAATATTTTAGTTGATGTAATATTTTTTTTTTTTCCCCCACAGATTTGCATGAGATGATGGAAAACTACTGGTACTGGTAGAAAAGCCCAGTGAGAGTCCTAATCACCAACATCAAGGCTTCAGCTGCTACATCAGGTCTTCAGCCTGAGCAGATCCCCTTGCCTATTTATCCCCACTCCTCTAATAGCTGCGATTGCTCCTACTCTTCCTGGCAAGAAAAATATGTTAGAAACAGCTGGTATTCCTCCTTCTGCTTTTCCCCTCTGTGGGAGGAAGGCAGAGAGGCTTGCCAACAGTGTAGTCGCTTAGCTGAAGCCAGCTATTTTTACATGACAGCACAGCCACAGAGCCCAGCCTTGCAGGCTGCTCCTGCCTGCACGTACAGAAATCTAGATGAGCACAAGTCCTTGTAGGCCAAGGACCTGTCTTTCACATCATGAACTGCCTCAGAGACAAATAATCCTCCAAAACACTTAAATTTCAGTCAGCAGCAATACAAAAGAAGACCTAATACAATCATTAATGAGGTCCAGAGGTGTGTTTTTGCTATTGCCAGTGCATTACATCAGCTTCCAAACATTTGCAAGCACAGGTACCTGGAACTAAGAAAGCAGTACTCCTCTCACATTAAGCCAATACAATAATGTTTTGAGCTCTTATCGGGGGAGAGTCTTGTGCTGCATTTCCACTTATATGAGGTGGATCAGGCAGCAGATGTGGCAGAAAATTCACTTATTTTTTCTTCTGGCTGAGTCAGTTTTAATCTGGAGCTGTTTGCTAGTGTCACCTATTGTGTAGCTGAACAAAACTGAACGTCAATAAAAAGGTGATGGTGAAGGAGAGAGGCCAGGGTCCCTTCAGCAATGGTTTGACTTCTGTTGGTCTAAAACTCTTTTTACAACGCCTACTCAAAGCTGCCCAGCCTGAAGAATGGCATCCAGCTGTAAGCACAACAGAAAACACAATCTGTTATGGAATATCTGGTATTAGGGCAAACCCCTCTGAGGCCTTTGAGAGCACTTTTGAGAATAACAAGACTTGCTCCTCAACTACAAAAACTGTAAGTAAAACCAAACACAATTTTGAAACTATTTTTCCTTGCACAAATCAAATTCTTCTGATTTCCTAGAGAATGTAGCATGGTTTTCAATTGCCATGATTACTTTATTACACTGTATGCATGTAATAATATTTACAATCATCCCAGTAATGATCCAATTCCAGAACACCCTCTGGACCATTCCCTCACTTTCACAGAAACACCTACACCAAAAAAATTGTCACACTGCACTGTGTCTACATCTTATTGTGCCTCAAATGAAGTAAAAATTCCCTTTCTTACACCTGTTACAGCATTCAAAATCACCCAGTGTCCAATCACAGGAAACAACTGAACAAGCATTGGATGTCTCAATGGCATCTACTCCTCTTGGATATTACACCACCATTCAGTTGAACCAAAAGCTACCATCACCAGTGGATGCATTTTGAAATAAAATGTGAATGGAGGACTTGCTGTTGTGCTGTTCTCCAAAGGCCTTCCCTGCATCAGTATCCCTTCCCTAAAAAACGTCATTGTCGATGCAATTAATTTGTTATAGATGATGAATAGGTTTACATGTCAGGTCAGATACTCAAGCGATTATTATTACTGAGAAATCCAAACCAGTAAATTCTCAGCCAGTGTAGATATGTGAACCCAACAGATAATTCTGCTAGAAATGCCCCAGAGATACGAGGATACACATAAAAAAGCTGATCCCTTTCATACTCGTCATGACTGTATGACAGCAAATTCACTCTCTGCTTCCCAAATAAAAACTGGCTCTAGTTCCCAACTAGCTGGCCAGCACTGAACACTACAATCAACAGTCACACTGCAGAAGTATGCTTAACAAATGTCAGTAAGTCAATTCAGCACAAGGACCAGACTCAAAAACAAAGTTTTGTTTGACAGCTCTTGCTGCCATACCACCTGGGAAATGAAAATATCCACATGTCACTGCTTACAAGGCTGTTTCTCATATGTAAAATAATTTCTAATTTTACACCTTCAGATGGCTGCTAACTGCACAAAATTCTCAGTTTATCATCATCTATGTCCTAGTCCGTACAGCGCTCTGGGATACGAGTGCACAAGATGAGATCAAGCAAAGCCCACTTCAAATGAGAAGAGCAAGAAGAAATGGAGGTAAACAGACAACATCCCAATTTCAGATCCATGAGAAGGAAAGAAAACACACAATATCCCAATCTGAGACCCATCCACCAAAGGCTTTTTAGAGAAGAGGAGCTTTGAGCTATATACAGAAAGATAACAAACTTGAGCTGTGGTGAAGGGTCAGTGGGAACCAGACTCATAACCCTACTGTGGAAAATGCTTGAGTATATACATGGACAAATATAACCTGTGACAAATTTCAGATTCAGCTCCCAAGGTAAATGCTATATATCCATATATTTACATGCTGAAAACATTTGCATTTGGTACTTATTAGAAAGTTTTCCTCAGAAGCTCCAGTCAAATATTAGCTGGGAGCCAAGGTCGTATTAACAAGATGTAAACTTTGCAGTGGGATACCAATACTTACTAAAGTACAGGAAAATTAAAGCAGGTCTTCTGACAAAACTTTTTCATCTCAGGTTTGACAGAAAGACTGGTATTAATTACAAAAATTTTAAACTGAATACTTACCTTTTCAACTGGAGTATTTTCTTCACTCGTTACGCTTGCTTTTCTTGACTCATTTTTTGTTCTGCTCAGCCTTCGGGACACTTTTTCTCTAAGCAAAGTGGCGTATCCAATGTGCTCATATATGGGGTTTGTTGTCATTTTGGAAATATATTCAGAAGCCTTTGTTTCTATATACAGTGTTATCAAGCCATCTGTAACCAGATCATGGATTGATTCAAATCTTTTCTCCCCAACGAAGTGCTTCCCATCATAGAACAACCTGTAGTTTAAGGTCTGGTTACCAAATCTGCAAACACCAGAAAAAAAAACAGAGGGAGAGAAGAGAGAGAGAACTCAGACTGTGTTGGAGGCTCTTCCATCCTGAAGCATTTTTGAGGTGCAGAAAGTCAGTGCTTAACCACATTTGGGCATATTTACAGTCAACAAAGAGATGGACATCTACCGAGTAATCAAAATCCTAAGAGCCTGAATCACACTCTGTTAGGAAGCCAGGGAGACCAAGCTCCTAATTCAGGGCCCCATTAAATATCCAAAGTTATATGGGAAAACTCTAGCCCTATTTACCACAGGTATGATCTATTGGGATTTTTTAAGTGTGTTAATAATCCAGGTGCTGTAGTAGCACATTCAGTTTGTGACACTGAAGTTGGAATCCCATCACTGATTAAAGCATTCAAAGAAGCAATATTGTGTTAAATGGTCCTTATATTGCATCAAAACTGCATGTCTTTGCAAATTTTGTTGGGACTTCAAATCAAATGGCCTCTTATTCTTTGCCCACATTTTTCATATATAATCCCAATTTACAATTAAATTCTGTTTTTGATTCTACAAATAATTATGCAGATGGATTTAGAAAACATGTTGTTTCATCAAAACAATAGGCATTTTGCCATAATTCTTATCCTTTATTTTTTTATTATTCTTCATTTTGAAATCTCCTCCAAAACCCTAAAAAATTGTGTTTGTTCTTTTTCAGCTGACACAAATTGGTTTTAATTTACACCACTTTTTAGTTGGCATGACTCACCAGCTTTTCCAGCTTTACCATCTGCACATCAATACAAATTCTAAGCATGATTTCAGCACTGTATCACAGCTACTTGGGGTAAACTCCTCAAAGGATTTTTCTTCGTGTCTTAACAGCGGAAGGGTAAAAATGCAGACTTTTAGTTTGTGTATATCTCACAGGAATAAAAATGCTATAAAAATTGCAAAATATTGCCAAGGAGTTTGTTTCATCAAAACCCAACTGAATATCTTGTCCCCTTGCCACTAATACACAGTGTCATTAAGACCTGAGTGGGCAGGGTTTGAATGACACAGCTAAACCAGGAAAGGCACCTGTGAGGAGCAGTGAGCTTGGAACTTGGGTTCCCACTGAATTTTTCATTCAGTCGAATAGCAGACTCTTACTTCTTTGAGCAGTAGCTTCACAATGCTTCATACTTCACAATGCATTTCTACAAAAAACTCGAGTTCCTACTGGGAAAGAAAACTGCCAGTTTTCAGCTTCTGGATGTCATAATTTTCCAGCTTTATTTGGGGTTATTATCACAGATAGTTGTTGTTTGTATGCAACACTGAGCTCAGAGGACAGCTTGGCTGTGTCCTCTACTGGGATGTGTTCCTGTTCTGTATTCACTCACATCTTTTATAGAGTCTTGCAGGAGAGTATCCATCTTTATAAAATTTAACTCTAGGTAAAAAAAAAATAAAACTGAAAATAGGCACTGCTTCTGAAAAAGGACTTCCTAATCAGTGAAGGAGACACGGGGTTGCTGCAGTACCATGACAGTCAAACTGCTGACACGAGGGTGTAAAATGACTCTGGTATTGCACAGTGTATTGAGTAACAGTGGAGACAGACTTCACTCAAAAGAGACCAATAAAATCCCCTCCATTAAGCACATCTACATTTGAACTATAGGCCTCTATTAAACCAGCATTTACCTGAGAGCAAGGGTGTAGCAGCCGGGTTGCCGCTGGCTTTCTCTAAGAATATACGCTCCTTCTACACCAGCAAGTACTTCATCTGCTTGCTCCCGAGAAATGATCCCATGAAACCTAAGGGGAGATATTTCAGTGATTTATAGAATAATCCAACCAGAAAAACATCCTCCTCCACCCCAGAAAACATTTGAAAACTTCAGCACTTTCGAGCACCGTGGTCTAAGCCATCAGGTTAGCATCCAAGGAGCAGGATGGATAGGTTCAGCATAGACACAACATCTACACTGTAAATGTGTTTTCAGTCAGGATAAACTCAGCTGGACCCAATGATTATTTTCTGTAAGTGCCCTATCCTTTCATAACTTTTCTCTTTTACCAGTCTATGCCCCTCCTCCTTGTTTCCCTTCTAGTGCTCTTAAAACAGAATTGAAAACTAGGCAAAAAGGCATTAAAAAAAAAATGAATTATTATATTTAAATAGGCAGTTATTTAAAGATAGGTATTTATATACATAAACATTTAAGTACAATTAAAATCATAGGTCTTCTTATTATCAATTTGCTTTATTTTAATATTATATTGCTTCCTCAAATTTGTAAGTAAAACAGAGACAAAAATGGAAAAACTATTCAAAATTCTATTCTGCATATATTAAAGTAGAAGAAGGTACAGAGAAGTCTTGAGAAAAACATTGTTTTCCTCATGTCAAGGAGCTCCTCATTCAGTGCTGGAAAAAAGCAATACTTCTGTGATTCTTTTGTCACTGCTATTTTAAGAAAGAAAGAGGGCCTAGGATGCACAATTAACCTTATGAAAACCAATATTTAGCAGTGATCTCTCCATAGGTACAAATTCAGTCTTGACAGCAATTTGAGTCTTAACTCCTACGCACATTTTGCTAGCTGATAAGTCTCTGAGGGTCTCTTCAGAGGTTTTGAAAGTTTCTATTTTTGCTGGTGTCTAAAAAAAGGCACTAAAATTTACTGGCCTTCAGCATTTTCTCTTTTCTGACACTACATATGAAGTGGCACATTCCTAACACTGCCTCTGGCTTGGTAGTGAAAGAGAAAAAACGCATTGGATGTAAAGGCAATTGTTCCATTCTCTTTACATTGTCTTTTTCACAACTAATACATGTTGAAAATACTAGGTTCAGATGACCTTTCCAGAGTGACTTTGTATTAAAAGTAGTGTGAATTGATTCATCCTTTCCCTCTGTACAGGTGGGGGACAAGCATCCTCTAAATGACATAACTTAAACATGATTTTACCAATAAACTCATAATTGGAGTAAAAAATTATAAGCATAAGCCATTCCCCACAAAATGCAGCAGACTTTAGGTTAGATATTAAGACAAAATATCTGTGATCAATTTAAGAAATCACTTGGATGTGATACCTGGGGCACCTGTGAAATTTCTTTAACCATGGGTGGTAAGCACTGGGTAATCTGGGCTTTCTTATGGATATTTTTAGTACATTTTTATAAAAGCATGAAAAAAGCTTGTATGTGGTACAAGATCCCCTGAACTAATGCCTGCTTCTGACAGCAGCCGACAAGAAATGCTTACAGCAAGAGTGCAGGAAGCAGTGACATATTTCTTTCACTTCTCATCCCTGTCTATCCATCACTGCTTTAGAGACAACCCTGTCTGATCACTTGTGACCTTACCCATCACAGATTTGAGAATCTCACTTGTAAACCCTTTTAGATCTTGGTGCTTTTGGCCTCTGCAGCTGCCTCTAGCAACGAACTTGAAAAAGGCACTGTGCACGTGCCCTTCTTGGGCACCACTGAGGTGACCTGTGCTCCTGTGGCAGGAGCTGCATCCCTTCGCTCCACCATCGCTGCCCCTTGCAGTACCTTACCCTTCTCTCATAACCTTTGGGGAAAGGATGGAGGAGGAGAGGGTAGAGAGGGACCAGAAATACCTGCACTACTTAAAATGCAGCCACATCACAGATTTGTATAGTAATGTTATGATGGCTTTTTCAGTTTCTTTCCCTAGAAATTCATGTTTCTCTTTCCAAGTACTACTGAGTACTGAGTCAACTGCTTTTATGAGACTACCTCAGTACTTCTGAAATCTCCTTTCTGAATGGTAGTAACTAAGGTGATCTTGCCTGGACAGGTTCACTAAGGTGATGTCTTACAGTTCCTGTCAGCTGTGCTGCTCCACAAACCCAGGCATGTTCCTGGATAAGACTGCAGCAATCGTTTTACAAGTCCTGCTGTAGGAAGTAAGATGTGGTACTCAACTAGCTGCTGTCTTCAGCTCTGTTGTACTCTAGTGGCTACATCTGGATTCCTCATTGGCAAATGTAATATTTAAAAAATTAAACTTCAGTTATTAGGGGCAAAGCTACTGGCTCTTGAGGTTTCTGATGGTAGAAAAGGATCATTAAACACAGATGGCGTGTCTGGAATGGAATAAAAAATAGAACATGGGATCTAAGCAATTCAGCTAGTGATAAGGGCTGGGGTCTCAGCATATTACTTTAGTAAAGGCCAAATGCCAAGGCTGGGTGGCTGCTGCAGTGGCTGTGCTTTTCAATTTCACCTGCCCAGACCTCCATGCTAATGCACAGCACAGCCCCTTCCTGGTTATTTATAGGCAAAAGGACTCCTGAGCACAAAGGATTTACACTCTAGTGGTTTGATATTTTCCTTCAAATTAAAATACACCTCTTCTTTGGGTATTTTGGACCCCATAACTTTAGCAGGGAGAGCAGCATTACACAAGCAGCACCATACGCATACTTCCAGAACTCAGCAGGGTGGTGAAAGGAACATACACAGAAAGGCAGTGAGAGAGACAAGATGCTTCTCTCCTTACCAGGCCAGTGCAGAAGCACATTTAAACAATGACTAAAATAAAAGGAAGGAACACCCCAGACAACATTTTTTGCCCAAAACTCTCCTGAGAGAAGCAAAATAAACATGCAGGCTCACACAAAAGTATAATCCAAGGATTGTGACCAGCAGTAATGGACTGTAACAGAGCTATATTATTAGGCTTTCATTGTATCTGGCTCCCAGCTGAAGTGAAAGGTAAAATAAAATATTGTATCAGACCTCCATTGGCCTTTTTTTTTTTAGTCCTAGAGTAACAACTTTGGGATATACCAAACAGACACTTAAAAGAGAAAAACACTTACTCTCTTCCATAATACTTTGGTCTGTTCTCCACCTAAATTTTGAAAGAAAGAAAAAAAAAGTATTAAAAACCACAATTCTAAATAAAATACATAAACATAAATTGCTCTTGGTTAATAAGGAGGACTGCTGCACCCATCTAAGTGACAGTATTCTGCTGACTCAGAACTGTGACTGGAACATAACTACACAGAAGAACAGAAAAGTGAAAACAGAAGAGGTGGTTTTATTGGTATATTTCTAGGAGAGAAAACATGTATCAGTGGTCAAAAAATAGAACTACACATAACTGTATGAAATGTGACCAAAAAGACGAACAACATTTTACTGCAGTTTTGCCAATCTAGTATTTATAACATAAAGCAAGACCATTCAGTGAGGTACCCTTTGTATACATTTACATACCTCTTATTTACATTACATATCCATTATGTATATCTAATATACACACTTATGGGTATTTAGATACCTTTTTTTTGCCTTTATACGGTAACTGACTGCAAACAAAATGTTAATATCCTTGGGAAAAGAACAGGGGTTTAGGTATTTAGACATAGTCCTAAATCCTGTGAAGTCTCAAGCTTTTGTGGGCCTGACCCAAAGCACACTGAAAGTCGAATTTCAGGGATGCCAGGCTGTCATCCACGAGCTCCGGGCACGCATGGCGCGGCGAGTCCCGGCTCCATCCCCAGCTCCCTTCCCAGCTTCATTCCCGGTGCCATTTCCAGCTCCATTCCTGGCTCCAATCCTGGTGCCGTTCCCGGCTCCATTCCCGGTGCCATTCCCGGCTCCATTCCCGGCTCCATTCCCAGCTCCATTCCCGGCTCCATTCCCGGTGCCATTCCCGGCGCCATTCCCGGCTCCATTCCCTGTGCCATTCCCAGCTCCATTCCCGGCTCCATTCCCGGTGCCATTCCCAGCTCCGTTCCCGGCTCCATTCCGATGCCATTCCCGGTGCCATTCCCGGCTCCATTCCCGGTGCCATTCCCAGCTCCATTCCCGGCTCCATTCCCGGTGCCATTCCCGGCTCCATTCCCTGTGCCATTCCCAGCTCCATTCCCGGCTCCATTCCCAGCTCCATTCCCGCCTCCATTCCCGGTGCCATTCCCGGCTCCATTCCCGGCTCCATTCCCAGTAATATTCCCGGCTCCATTCCCGGCTCCATTCCCGGCTCCATTCCCGCCTCCATTCCCGGCTCCATTCCCAGTAATATTCCCGGCTCCATTCCCGGTGCCATTCCCGGCTCCATTCCCGGCTCCATTCCCGGCGGCTCCCGCGGCGCGGCCGGCAGGGGGCGCCGCCCGCCCAGCCTTGGCCCGGGGCCGCTCCCGCGGGCCCCAATTGGCGCGGCCCGGTCCGGCCCGGTCCCGGCCGCGGTCCCCCGCGCCCAGGAGACACACACAGCCCCCGAGAGGCTGAAGAAGATTATCTGAGCCCCGTACAGCTCAATGAAGGTGTCTGTGTGGGTGGAATTGCTGCTTCGTACATGCTAACACGTGTGCGACAAATTGCGGTTTCGAGACTGTTTAATTCTTTATCCATTTAGTGATTTTCCCTCCATTTCTCAGACTGGAAACAAGTGCCCTTGTTCTTGTTTCCATGAATTCTTATTATTTCGCTCATAAAAACTTTAAATTGGCAAAGATTTTCTTTTTGCCTTTTGTTTCTTTTTTTCCCCCCTGAATAGCAAATGCATAACTGTCACATTTTTGATTCAATAATCTACACGCCAAGCGCGAGAAGAGAAGCAGCTGACTTCCTACCCCGCAGTCACTGGGGCTACAACACAGCACAAGATGAACAAAAGTCTGTACAAGATAATGAGAATCTTCAATAGAAGACCTATGGGAGTTCAATCAAGCCCTTACTGTGCCTCTTTCCCAGCTCGGCATTTCTTTTCTACCACGGCACTAACAATAGCAGTATCATACTCTTGGAACCCCTGCCCAGGAATAATACCTTGATACAAACTTTTCTGAGCTCAGAGGGGCAGGAATAAGAGAGAAAAGAAAACACAGAAGTGAAGAGAGTGCAAAATCAAAGGAATTTCCAAGTGCAGGTGCTCTGTCTCCATGTGCATATACAGGAACTTAGAGAAGAAAGTGCATGAATTCAATTTAACTTTCTATTTCTAAGTCAAAAAAATGGTAACAAGAAAAGACGTATTACCTCTGAAAGGAGGCTGTTCATATGTTCATCTTCAATAGCACTATATGACTTTATTATCTTGGAACTGTGCAGCCTTCCTGTCATCCTTACAGACCTTAATAACCCTTGAAAGCACAGATTTACCTGGCAACTCAATTAAAAATTGGGTATCAGAAGCTGGGTTATGTAAGACCACCACATGAAATCTTCTCTTGCATGGAAATAAAGGCTATTCAGTACAATGAAAATTGCCAAATAAAACACTTAGATAAAAGAAGTAAAGCATGACTTTTATTTAATAGTCAGAAACTGCCTCTATTTTAAAATACTGATTTACTTTGATTGCAATTATATGCAGAATAAACTCCAACACTTTCAATCTACCTTAGAAAAATGAGTTACTCGAACTCACCTTCAAAATTAGCTTTAATCATAGGCTCCCCCATAAATGTATATATATGTAAAAATATAAAGTATAAAAGCAATCTGGAAATAACTCCTTGAACAAAGTGAGGCACATTTTTTCATTCTTCTCACACTATTTATGCAAAAATATAAACTTTTCTGTGAAATTTTTATCATTTGATTAGCAACTGACTGAACCACCCTGGATAATGTGATTTCCACTTTCCCTGCTGTTCATGAGCTAAAAAATTTGCTCTACTGAGAATCCACACAAAGCCTCTCTACTCCTCTCTTCTTCCTCCTATTCCATAGAACAGAAATCTTCACTCCAACATCTTTTAGCATCCATGTGTCTAAAATCATCACAACTTCAGTATTTGGCTTTAGACAGGAAAAAGACTGTAGTATTTTCTGAAATGAAGCTTCTGATCTGTCAGACCATCCAGGTGCCTCAGAAGCTAAAAATCCCCTCTTGTGCTTACTGCAACCTTTACCCTGAAATAATAATTTCTGTCCTAACCAAATTTACCACTGCGAACAAACACAAGGAAACAAAGTTAAAGCAAGATAAAAGATCAAAAATAACATCAGGGTCTCTACATCAAAACCAGAATGTTGGACTGAACTTGGAAATAAACCAAAAACCTGCACAATTGATGAAGCAGAGGCTTAAAAATATCAAAGGAGCCACTAGGTCTGTTTTGTGCTGACTGCAGACTCTGTAAAAACTTCAAGGGAAATTCTATATATAATCCAGAAGGCAAGGGTGACTGAAATTCAGTTGGGATTAGCTTTCCCTCTCCTGTTATAAATGGGCTTGCACACACAAAGCCAAGCAGATCCACCTGAAAGAACTTGCAGCAGTGGAAAGAGCAGAAAATCCACAGGTAGGGAAGTGACTATTTCCTGGTGGTAGGAGCCCAGAACAATCGGCCCTGTTCCAAGGACACACACACTTAGGTATTTTTGCATAGATAATGCCCATGAAGAACACTTTCATCACTTTCAGTACAGTCCTCACCATTTCCTTGCTGAAAAAAGAGCCATCTTTCCTAGGCAACCAGTTGGCTCTAATGCATAACTCTAGACACGGAGCAAGGGGAGAGATCAGAGGGTTTGAACCATTTATGGATTCTTACGCTAACAGACAAAAACAAAGTACAAAAATGAGGAAAATTACATAAGGCAAATTACAGCCCTTCACTATTGAAAACATATTTTGCCTTGAGGAACATCACAGCTTGCTTTTACTTCCCCCATACAGAAGATAAATTAAAGGGTTTCTCCCTTTCCACTAAAAGTATGTGGCAGCTTTCAATTCAAATGTGAGATGATAATTTTCTGGCTTAGAAAAAGGCATTATTGCCAATTTCAAACCAAAAGTATTCTTCCAGAGCAGGCATTTCTGGCTGTTGTTCCAGAAACCATGGGGAATATGCTGAAAATCATTAATGAATTTCATAGTTGTATAAATTGTGAAACACCAGTGAATGCCAAAAGTGTTTAAAACTTATGTCATATTGATCAGGAAGTAAGATGTATGGTAAAACAACCTAAATCACTACTAATCCAGTAATCGTACAAAGCCAGCAACATTCAATGACATCTAATCTTGATGCATGCTCAAAGAGAAATGAAGCCCTGCACAGCTCTCCTGGTGCTCTACAAAGGCCTTTGGAAGCTCATGTTTGAGAGACTCTGCATGCTCCAGCCTTGACTCCCAGCCTGCCAAACCTGATTGCCTCTCCCCACCCTCCAAAAAACCCTTACTTGTTCACAGAAGAGCTTTACATAACATTTTACAATGTTACAGCATATCCTTCAAGGTTGTACATGGATTTGATGTCAACACTGAGAAGAAAATAAGCCTTCTTAAGATGAACTAGCTATCTGAGCTAATGCAATATATTATGTTTACATAATTTTGAAGTTTACTGAGTTTCAGTGCACTGGGATTTGTGGTTCCTCTTTTGGCCAGGATGATTTAGCCCTAGCATGACATACTCCCACTAATGTACAGATTATTGTATTAAAATCTGACACCACTCTGCAAGATAACTCATCACAAAACTACTGGGAATCATGAAGGCAGGAGGTGAGCATCCCCTAATGTGACAGATTTTCATTGTAAGCATTGACATCTGAGCCACACTGGATTGAAGTTTTCAAGATACCCTGAAGAATTCTTTCTGTGTAAGTGGAAATAGAATAACCCTGATTTCAGAAAAATTTAATTTCTCTTCAGCTTCGTTGCACAAGACATATTTCCAGTGGCCAGAGCTGAAATCTAGAAATGCTGGAATGAAAGTTTAGAAATCCCCCTAGGACAGCAATTCTCCAAGTCAGAAGGACCAGCACAGTATAACATTGTGAACTGTGGACCCATTTCAGCCTTAATACATCCACGATGAGAATATAAAAGGGGAAGGGAAACAATAAGGTGGGTAGCTGCACCTGGTTCTCTGTTCCTCAAAATACAGAAAGAACAGAGAAACAAGATCCACAAGTTAATAATGTTGATGTGTTTACTCAGTGCAGGCAGTGAGGCATTTTCCCAAAGGAAGTTTAATCTGATATATTTTCTGTTTGGAACAATCCTAATTATTTTTCAGTAACTCTGGTTGACTGGATATAAATATGTTTTTCAGCTCATTTTGACATAAAGAGAAATAGAAGTGTTGGAAGAGAAGCTTTCAAGACAAGCCCAGTAAAAAAACAGACTGTAAAGAAAAGGAGTTTATTGTCTGTACTTCTCAGCTTTTGGCAGGTTTATCCTAAGCCTACTGAAAACTTTATACCTACAATCAACGACCAAAATGGATTAAGGGAAATTGCAAGCACCCATTAAATGGAATGAAGGAAAGCTATGCTGTACTTCGTTACTCCTATAAAATCTTTTATTTTGCCTCTACATTTTTTAAAGGAAAAATTATATTTACATTTATTAGCATGTCTAAAATTCTCTCCAAATAGGACAAACTATTTCACACCAATAATTCTTAAGCAATTTGAGAGAACATTCTTTTGTAAGGGAAATATTTATCTGTTTTTCTTGTACCTTTTAACCATCTTTTTCTTTATAAGGCTCTCTGGCATCAGTGTTTTCTCAGAGAAACAACTCCTGGTTTTGCAAAATGTCTCACACCACAAAGTCTGTGGCTGATTTTGTCAGTAGGAATAGCAGCAACGTAACACCTCTAGTCCTCAGCCAAGGACAGGCCAGGTATGGAACTTACAGCGCACCTACATAACGAAAAGATGATTTTCTCCCTCAAGATCTTCAGTCAATGTCATGTGTAGCTTCCTGAGCATGTTCCTGTACTTGGATTGTGTGGTGAGGGAGGAGCAAAGGCATTCCTCAGAAAACAACCAGCAGTGCCCAAGTCCCCAGAATGTATTCCAGCTTCTGTCCATGTGCCAGAAGCTGTCCAGAGAGAAAGGTGACAGGAATGGTTTGAAAGTGTGCATCTCCTTTCATCAGTCACTCAGAGCCATGGAGATGCCAGCGTTGCGGCCACTTGAGGGATGCACATTTAGCCATGAGAGAGCAAGGGATTACAGTGCCTCCAAGAAAGTAGCTGGGAGCAAGATGTTAAATCCATTCAAAACACCAGAGGGCCAATGACTAGACAGATCTCTGCAGAAAAGGATCCTGTCAGCGTTACAGATCAATAAATTAACTTGAATCACTGCATGTTGTCTGTAGCAAGAACTGCCAAAACCAGAATGTCATACTGAGGTACAAACCCAAGAATGCAGCTGACAAGACACCTTAGAATAATCCTCTCCTTGCAATGTCCACTCAGAAAGTCTCCAGATGGAATACTGACTTTGGGTTCAGCACCATGTCTCAAGAAGGACAGGGGGAAATAAATGGAGTAAGCAGGGATTTAGCAACTGTGAAATGACATGGAGAAAGATTGGCCTAAAGAACAGAAGACAGAGAGAGGCTGTAGCAGATAGGTACAAAAAAGGCTGCTTTCCAGATGAAATAAATTTTCTGTCTGTGTGTTGACTAGATGTGACAAGAAGAAATAGGCTTAAACTGCTGAAAAAGAAGATAGAACTTATAAAAATGTTAAAAGTAATTAAGCATTAACTAAAGAAGCAGAGGCAGTCAAGACATCCTCATGAAGCCTTTTTCAAGGCTTTAAGAAAAGGATATGTTATGTGCAAACATGTTTTCTTGACACAGGAAAGACAACATCTTGAGTTTCTTCTGGCCTCAAGATTGCACAGTCCAGCCTATTCATCATCTCTGCCTGGGCTATTCTCAGGTGATAGGGATAAGCAAGGAGCAGACTTGAATAGGCTGTAAAAATCACACATAAAACAACAATAATACTCTGCCTACCTGTATGAGGCTCTCAGGAGAGAAGGCAGCACCAAGAAGTCAAGGCACCAAGAGAACTGTTCTGGAGGAGAAAGCCAAGCCTTCAAGTGATAAACTTGTCACCACTTAACTAAATAACAGAAGCCAGTTTAAAGCCATCATCATCATAATGAAGTGCCAAATTGTGTCTGGTATCTTCTAACAAAATAGTTCTGTGGAAAAATTTACACTGCCAAGGAGAAGGTAGGAGTGTTCCTCACCACTAGAAAGAATGTAAAATAATATAAGACAAAAGTCAAGAGCACAAAGAATGCTTTTATTAACTCCTGTTCAAAGCTACACACCTCTGCTCTAATGGCATGCTGCAACCTATGGAGAAGGTGAAATCCATAATGACTGTTTGCAGAAGGATAACACATAGCAAAGAAACACAGGAAGCTCCACAGATGTGACTGTTACTGTGGCACAGAAGCTGCAGGTTGATTTCCACCCAGTCAAGGTTATTTCTACCATTTTTAAAGACAAATTATTTTTGAATAATTTAATTCACTTATTTACTTACTTGCTTGTACCAAACTTTTGAAAGAGCTGCTTTAAGCCATCCTTTCTGAGGGTATTTTTAACTCAGGTTTGTTTCCCTTCTATGATCTTGAACAAGCTGACCAGTAGCCAATAATCAATACACCAGACAAAACACTATAAACTCTAGAAGGTAACAAAATTGTCTCCCAACGTGGACATCTCTATTTCTACTAAACCATAACATATTTCTGTATATACTCAGCTCTAACAGAAAAGATCAAGATTGAACAGGAAAAGAAAATCCAAATATTTTCTCACGTAGTAAAGAAAATAATGGTCCCCTGAACATGAACTAAAATAAAATGAAATATATCTTAATCAAGAAGGTGGCTGCTGCTAAACCGTCAGGGGAGACAAGGTCAGGTTCAAACAATTTCAACAGCAAAAGCAGGAGTCATCTATTTTATTATGCAGCTTCCATTCACTCAGTAAGGGCATCATTAAATGTAAAAGGAACATAGATGTTACCCTGAATGCAGGATGAAAAATGTGAATACAACATTTAAACTATGCTCCTTTTTTTTCAAGAATGATCTGTTGAGTCATTTAAATGGGAAGAGAAATATCCCCAGCAGCAGTGGATAAGTGCAGTAAGCCACATCAATGCTCTGGCTCCTTCTGTAACAACAGAGAAGCACTAAAACATTCCTATGTCACATGCCACAAAAGTCCACAGTTTCAAAAAGACTGATTTGATCATTCTTGTCTTTAGCTATACACATACATGTACAGGAAATACAGGAAGGCAGACACAGAGATGTGTGAAGTTTCTATATTTATTCATATTAGGAAATACAAATTCATCAGTTGCTCAATACTCTGAGCTCCTGGTTTTGACTGGGGTAGAATGAATTTTCTTCACAGTGGCTGGTATGAGGCCATTTTGGAATTGTGATGAACACGGAGCTGATAACACAGAGAATTTCACTCTGAGCAGGGTTTACACAGAGCCAAGGCCTTTTCTGCTTTTCATACTGCTATGATGGTGAGGGGCTGGGGTGCTTGGGAAACTGGGAGGAAACACAGCCAGGACAGATGATCTCAGCTGACCAAAGGGATGTTCCAGACCACGGGACATCATGCTCACTACATAAAGTGGGGAAGAAGAAGGAGGTAGGATGGAACAATTGGGGTAATGTTTTTTGTCTTCCCAAATAACTGTTAGACCTGATGGGGCTCTGGTCTCCTGGGGATGGCTGAACACCTGACTGCCCATGGGAAATGGTGAATTAATTCCTTGTTTTGCTTTGCTTGTATGTACAGCTTCTGCTTTGCCTATTAAACTGTCTTTATTTGAACCCATGAGCTCTCTACTTTTTATTATTCTGATTCTCTCCCCAATCCCAGTGGTGGGGCAGTGACTGAGTGGCTGCGTGGGGCTTGGCTGCTGGCTGGGGTTAAACCACAACAGTTCCTCATCTTGAACTTGAAAAAAAGATACCAGACACAAAGGCAGAGAGCAGAGACAGCAAGACCCCCTTCTACAGGCACAAGGAAAATTGGCCTGAATTGGAACAGGTATGTAAACCTGTAAAAGCACATAGATTTTTCACCTGCACGTAGGCTTATTGATAAACTTTATCTAGGTCAAGATATGAAAGAGGCTTTAATTTATTTTTGGCTTGAAAACTTCTTATATTCAACACCACGTCTAAATAAAAAGAACCAGCTTAAAAGAGTGATATGTAACAAGGATAAAAGGAAATAAAAATCTAGGAGAATAGCAAAAATCACAAACACACACACACACACACATCACGCACTTCCAAGGAGAGATGGGAGTGTGAAACTTTGCAAAGATTTTAATCAAACCCAGAGGGATAATTAGCATGTTCATCAGTCCATAAAGACAGCTACCTACAGTTTGTGCTCATCAAACAAGTCAGAGCTTGCCATCATGGGTTCCAAAAAGATGGTTTAACTTTTCCATTTCACGGTGATCAATAAACGCACTGACTGGTTCATACTGCATTCCTCTGATGAAGATGAACACTAGTCTAATTTGCAAATCATAACCTAGACCATTAGTAAATCAAAACTGAGGAAATTCAACTGAAACAGATAAACCTCTTCTAGTTTTGTTTAGCTGTAACTACTTAAATGAAGTATTTACTATCATGCCTGCAGAATAATTAGGAAGCTTTCTCCTCTGTTCAGTAGTCAATGGACTGTTAAAATGAGAATGATGTGGCTTCGTCTGAGTGCTCCACCACCTCACTATTGCAGCAGAGAGAAACTGCAAGACTCATGGACTCTAGGAGAGATGAGATTTCCTGTCAGTCACTAAAATGCCTTGGAAAAAAGCACCAGCAAATTTCTCTGATATGATGAATACAAGGGAATTTTGGGCAATCAGTATTCCAGCTTCCCTTCTTTCTTTTCCTTCAGCTGCAAACCACAGGCATTCTGTGGGGCAAAATTCACTATAGAGATACTACAGAAAAGTGACATTTTTCTGTAAAATTTTAAATCCACAGTTTATGTAGAAAACCCTGCAGGCTTAGAGGGATGCTGGATACAATATATTTTGACATTCCACATGCCCTCTGCACCAGTGTAACTGAGCACCCTCCTGGCCTTCAACTCTTCTCAGCCACCACCAGTGCAGCCACGCTTCCCACTCCCTTGCTATGGGTTTCAGCTGAAGAACTTTCCTCCTTTTGTCAATGTCTATTCAAAATTGCTCTTTAGCTTCATTTGCCCACAGACTACTGCTGTGTCCTCTTTGTTTCTATCCTAAAGGGGATTGTAAAAACACAATTAAAGCGTCAGCAATATTATAAGCATTTGAAAATATAGGCTCCATTAAGTCTTATATGTATAAACATTTTCATTAACAAAAACAGTTTTCAGCACTATTCTGCTTATTTTCACTTAATTGCTGACTAATGGGGTCTCTTGGTGTGTCAATGTGTGCTTTCTGAGGTTTCTTTCTAAGGGAAAGATAATATAATATTCTGAATTATCTCAGATAAGCTCTCAGCACCGATAGGAAAAGGCACCTCATAGCAGAGTCTGACTTTTTTGCAGTAGAGTGATTTGAACAAGTGCCATGAAAATTCACATTTACTCCCATTATTTACCACCAATTTTTATGGCCAATTTCAATGCCCTATTACAGCTCTCTAGTACTTTACCACAGTATAGAAATTGTTCTTAGAAAGATGAGGGCAGAGGCAAAGAGGAAATATTCAGCTTGTAAAGGTCACTAAGTGATCAGAGTAAGGGAATTCGTGGAAGACTTATTGCAAGGATTAAATACTTATTATCCAGTCAGATAAACTATTCAAATGTCTTACTTACTAAAGCTGAACAACCTTGCTCAAGCTTGCTTAATCACAAGCTTTTCCTAACATACAAATATAAAGTATTGTTGTAGCTGAAAGAAGGACTGATAAAAGTAATCAGTGTTTTTAATATTGCAGTTGTTTAAATGATACTCTTCTAATTGCATTGCTCTCAGCTTGAATCTCATGCTTTGGAAGGAACTTTGGGGAGAACTGAGCAAAGAGTAAATTGCAACAGTTCAGTTTTGGAGATGTGCAATAATCCTGTATATTTGCAGCTGGTAATGCACAAGATGGCAACAGCTTTAGAGACCTGCTAGTGACCATTTCAACAGTTATGCTCTATGAAATGCCACTATCTATACACTTGTTTAGATAAATCTAGGTAATGGATACCCAGAGGGTCAAAACAATTTCTGACCCTCTGGATGGTTAAAGACTCTCAGCAGTACACTCTAACATGCCATCATTATTTTAATCTCTTACAATGACTTAAGCAAAAAGAAAAAGGGATTTTTTTTTTTCTTTTCCCAGAGAACAGTTTCTCTTTTGTGATCATATTTGCTTTTAGTCAAGAAACCATAATTTTTATACTGTAAAGGCAGAAACAATAATCTCTGTGGCTTCTGACATAACCTATTTGGAATTCAGAACGACAAGGAAGGCAATTAACTGACATTTTTCTACATAATAATATAAGTTAGGGCTCTAAGGCTTTGTTTACACTAGGGAAATTTAGACAAGTTTCTCAGTGTTGCTGACACTGACTTGGCCAAGGCACTGTTAGGAATGTGGAAGGTCTAATGCAGACAAATTCACCAGCCACAAAAATTGCTATCAGCAATTAAGGATTCCTTGGAGCAGAATGGGAATACCATTCACGGGTATGAATATTTCTACAAAAACAATCCAAGAACTCATGAGTAAGATTCATTCCATCTTCAAAAAAAATTTTGAATGTGCCTATTGTTTAACATAAAATAGTCCAAAGTAATGTCACCATGCTTCCTTAATTCTTTTGCTTTGTTAAAGCCTCCATTTCTTTAAAAGATATTTTTACTTTGAATAATCTACTCTTGAAATACTTCTTAAAATTAAGAATCATTTGACATGTTCCTTTTGAATAAAACAAAGAAGTTGAAAGCCTGAGTTATTTTCTGAAAATGTAATTTTTTCATAAGCATTTCTGTAGAATAAGCCCTAAAAGGCATGTTATAATATGACTTCCAAACAAGATGGATCAGATTCTTTGGGGCCTACCACCACACCACTCAATATTTAAAAGCTACTCCTCCACCTGAACAGCGCTTTCAAACTGAACTTTTTCTGTTTAAAAGCTAAATCATTAAAACACTGCTGGAAGGAATATGGTTACAAATGAGGATATTGGCAGAAATCCAATGTTATTGGGAAGGCAGGATATTCACACTAGTCTGCTGCCAGTGGTGATTAATTAAAAGATGTTGGATACCTGGAGCCCAAATGGTTCACTCAATATGATTCCCATTGCAGGAATGACCTGCTTTTGCTGACAAGATATTTATGCAACCAAAAGAAGAAAAGGCAAATGATGATAGCAAAGCTCAAAGACAAGAAGATGTAAGTGTTCATGTTTTATTTACAGTCCCAGCTTTTAGTCTGGTGGTTTACATATCAGGAGAGGTGATTTCTGTCTCCACAGTACAGTTTATCAAGAAACCTGCACAAATTAGACGGTAGAACTGCAGAGATCTGAGGCTAAAACCCCTGTGACTATGGAGCAACAGAGAAGTAATGGAAGAGCAAATGAATGTGGAGAATGTGAAAGATGACAATGGAAAAGATGGAGGAATGATGAAAATGCTAAATGGTGAAAGAAAAAGCAACAACCTCCAATCCTTGTTTATGTATTGTTGTTACAGATTTGGTTTGCAGTAGATGCTTCAATTTCCTTGCAAACAGTGTAGAACTTGCCCATTATGAAAGACATCTTCCCACAAGCATGAAGGATTTCAAATTATTTGCAATTTTTAGATTTGTTTGAATTAGTTTGAATACTAAATTACACATGGAAATACCCTCAGCAAAGTCCACATCCTATGATATGCAAGAGAGAGACAAATCTTTTCTGTCAGCCACATCCTGCTGACACCTTCTCTCCAGACACTGGATAAGCATCATTTCATTGTGTACTAAGTAACTGTTGTATTTCCAATTAATATATTTTCGCAAACAACACAAAATTAGATTCTGAGATTCTTTCTATGTAACTGGAAAACTCAGTATTAATGAAAAAACATCTTTTAGAGAAGCAAGCCTGTAAAATCATCAGATGACACTGAAATCAAACTTGAATTGAGAAAAACAACCCAAATCTTATAGACTGTGCTAAGAAGAAGGCAACAGGTGCCACAGGAACAGAGTCCTGAATTTACTCTCTAAAATAATCTGTGATGATCTACAAAACCACTGTGTAGTTCTAATTTATAATATAAACTGGTAATATGAACCACATATTTGTGTATGTTGCCATCCTTAGGTATCAGGACATCCCATCTGCCCTACCTCCCCAGATACATGCAAAAAAAAATGCACATCAGCAGTGTCATAGTGGTTTTTTGGCACTTTGGTCAGAGAACCTGCGTTTCTGACAATCAGGCTGATGATGAACACATACAATTGAGCTACACAAAGATTTGAAATTCAAGTAACAAGAACCAAAGATCATATTTGTGGGAATCCATACTGCTTTACATACCAAGCCCTATATAAAGTCTCTATTTTCAGCTGTTCAACTAACTTAAAACAAAAATCCAAACAATTCAAAATAGGACTCTGCAGTCTGTGAAGCGAGCAACTGAAAATGGTTCATCAGTTAGAACCAAACCCAGACTATGTGAAACAGATATCTTTTGCTTATTTTGTTATGCTTTGTCAATTACGTATTGATTTAATTAATATGATCTTAGCTTCTTTCTGCAAATATTTGGAAGTGACCTGAATAGGCACTAAATATGTGTGGTCTTTAAACATCAGGTAAACAGGATAACTTCAGTTGTACATAATATGTTCTTGAGTTCAAGGAAATATGTTAAATACAGCACACTGGTAAGGAGTTCACAGCTGCACGTTCACTTCCCTGGTGTAATAATCTTGTTTCTAGAACAACAATGCAATTGCTACACTACTTCGACTATTTTACCTTGATTTAAATTTTCTCTCATGGAGGCAAATAGAAAATGCTTAAATTTGAGTTAGCATATTATATTTTGGATTAAACTTACACAGATTAACTTGTATTCCCACAAAGATGAGTTCATATTGTAGACATGGTTTTCTATTTTATTTTATTAATCTTGTTTTTTAAAGACAAGCCCTTCCTCAAAATAGTCTCAATATGAAATAGGTAAAATAGATAGATTACTATATCAAGAAAAGAAAGAAACTCCTCTAAGGCTGTTCTGGAAGAAAATTAATTGTTTACCTTAAAAAGTTATATTTTTAACCATGCCATGACTAGTTTGATATCTGTTATGTAATTCAGTAAAAACCACCCTGTTCTCTCCTTTAAAGAATACCAGCCACAGAGACCTTACTGTCCTTTGGTTTGCATGAGGATTACAGAGAGGAAGGTCTTGATAAAACCTGTCAGCACATGTGCACTGAAGTCCCAGAGGGCTAACACACAGTTCTTCACCCCAAGCCTCATCTTTGACAAGAGAAAGGATGACACAAGGCTTCACCCACTCTGATGTTTTGCTTGTCCTTCTTAGCATCCTGTGTATGTGCCTTGGGACCATCCCAAACCGACAGGACTTGAAGACTTCCAGACTGAGGCCAAGAGACTGCTCTCCTGCCCTGCAACTAGTAGAAGGCATTTGAGAGAAAAATGCTCTTTTAATTAAGGCTCTGGGTGAACTCAGGTGAACTGTACTCAATTCCTGGCTTTGCAATGGATTTTCTTCACGAACCCAGGCAAGTACCTGTGCCTTGCTACAAAACCTCCTGCCTCACACAGAAGTGTTTTGAGGCAGTATGTAAATGTTTGAGAGATGCTAGGACCCTGCTTTCATGGGCACACAGTGTGGGAAGCGGGACAGAGCTCAGGATGATGTCTGGGAGTTGAGCTGTGTATTGCACCAATGAGCCGCAGTTTCTGTCTTCCTGCACATCATCTTTTACACCCTGTGCAATCACTTCATATGTTTAGTATTTCTGCTTCTAGTTTTACATGTCTATGTGCACAAAATTTGTCCCTGACATTACAGAAGATAAACATCACAGTTTTTTATATTGAGCAGAGACATCTACATGTTTTCCATTACTGTTATGCCATGCAGGTTGATGAACTGACATACTAAAGCAAGTAGAAATGGAGAGATACTGAGGAAAACAAGGGGACAAGATGACTCAGCCAAACCTGCAGCCCTGCAGACTTGTAAATATTCTACCATTTTCAAAATCTCTGTGAGAGAACAGAGTTCTCTGGCTATCATTTCAGTATTTTAACTTGAACACAGTAGTTGGCAGGGAGTATTCAACAAACTGAAGCTATGTGTATGATGTTGAAACATATCACAGACATTATTATGCAGATGCAGGAAGAAAAAAACACCTACATTTTGACAGGGAAACTCAAACCTTTAGGTAGTACACAGAAAAGCACACTAAACAATGATGGGTAAGTACTTGTCTAATGAAGGTGCTTCTTGTGGTAGAATGAGGCTGCCATTCCTAATTGGCAAATATTATCCAGCTTTAATTAATCAACCTTAAGAGAAACAATTATATAAAATAATGGCATAGAAAAGTTAAAGCAAATAATACCCACAGACTGTACAAAAGTTTTTTTGGTAATCATATGCTGCTGGCAATTCATCAGCTGTAACAAGGTAGAGCAAAAGAACTGACCTCCCGAGGACAGATGATTCTCTTGGGACGTGGTGCCTCTTGTTGCAATTGATACACTGTCAAACACAAAAATGTACAGACCATTAGAAGATGGCAACATACACAAACTTTCATTCAGATGAGTCTTTTTAGCCAGAGGCTGCAGAGAAAAATGCAAATGTAAAGACAATGACAGCAAAATGAGGTATTTCAGTGTGTCTAAGTCATTTATATGAAAATCGGTTGTTGACCGGCAAACTCACTCAAGTGATCAATGCTTTAACTGTTAAAGAAGTATTATCACTTTGTACTGGCTTTTACATTTCTGTACCAGGGAAGACTAGCCAGAAAAATTTATTAGGTCTGTCTCAGGATAAAATCCCACTTTTGCATATAAAATGCTGTAACAAGAACAGATTGTTTATCAGTAAAACCAGCAGTTTTTTGGATATGACAAGAAAAAGTTCAATACCTTTGAATTGGTTCATCACAGCCTCATAATTTATTTCAAGATTTGATGGCAGTTACTGAGAAGCAAGCAAACATTCCTTTCAGAGCAATTATGCTCTTATTCAAATGGCCCTGGATCAATTTTGCAAATCTTCTGAGGGCTGCAGGAGAGAGACCTGAGGCGAGGGGTACTTGCTGCGTGGCCCCCAGACTCTTCACTGCATGTATTTAATGAGATCCTCTCCCTCCCTTCCACTCCAGAGTCGTGAGAATAAGCTGACATGCAATGACAGTAATCAATTCCAGCACAGACAGACTGTCTCTCCGTAACTCCAGTAAAAATCCCAGAGGTTTGGATTGCCTCCCTCGAGAAAGGCCTTCTGTATGCTGACCTTCTTGTTTTTGGAAAGATCATGTCCATGAATTTTTTTTTTTAAAAACCCTGAGTTTCCAGGACACGTTTTTTCACAATGTTTGTGAAGCTCAGAGGCATGCCCTGAAAGGTGGCAGATTATGGGAGGAACAGAAATGTCCCTAGGTTTGATAAACACAGAAGCTCTCTTGCAGAAAGTGAATTGAAAATGTAGGTGTTAACACTCAGCACCTTTTCCCACCTTCTGCACCTTCTCTTTAAATGGGGCTAGAAGCAATGAAATCTGAAAAGTGGGGAAATCCTTAGCTTGCACCCAAGTTTGTCAACTCAAAGGGATGTGAAAGCTTTGGGGGCTCCTGCTTTCTGCTCATGTCAAAGTGGAGAAAACCATAACCTCTTCTTTAACTAATCAAACCTTCATCCCTGCTTCCTTGTAGAGGCACAGAAAGACAGGTCATCATTTCTTATATCCCCTACCACTTTCAGTGCTGGATGTGATCCAGCTCTAAATTCCTACTAAGGCTTTGGATTTACTCTGCATCATTCAGCACTGTCAGATCTCCTGCTACTTTTGCACAGGATTTATGATAACTTGATAATATTTTGGTAACTCCATGATAAATATGGTCTTTCTTACCTCTTCTAATAATGTGACTAAGATTCAAAGGCTTCTACTCTTGTGCGATCAAACGACTTGTGTATCTGAATAAAGTGTCAAACAATGCATGAAAATTTTGTTCAAAAACCAGATTATTTTTTAAACCTCTGATTACACTGGAGCCCAATATCATGATTTTAGAATGAACTTCTGAATGTCTGAAATGAGCATAACCACTGATTGAGCAAGTTAATGATGCTTAATACTAAACAAATCCGAGAGCAAAAATAACAACTTCTTCCTTCCCCCCATTTCCAGTGGAGAGAAGGAACTCGAAGTATTCAAAACACGGCAAGAGTATGACTGCTTCTCATTTAAAGTAAATTATCTATTTCCCCAATTAATTAATTTGAATTTTAACTGAAAAATCATACTTCATAAAAATTCCATTTTTCAATAATCAAATCTGTTAAACATTGACTGACACAGCAAATTAGGCTAGTGGAGCTGCTTCTAAGACAGCTTTGATCAGAGTGACACAAAACAAGTTGGTCTGAAGAACACCCAGAAAGCCTATCTTGTGATGTGCTGCATTTTTGAGAAATGAAAAAAGCAAAGAGCTCTCCAACATGACCAGAAGGATATCTAAGGCTGCTAACACCAAAGAAGCAGTGGTGTGGAGAAGAGTCAGCATTTCACAACACAAAGGAAGGAATGATAACAGGAAAGGGCATATACATATATGAAAGACCCAAATGCAAACACAAGAAACTGGATGCTTATAGGATGTATTGGGATAAATCACACAAGGATTCATGGTGAGTGTAAGGAAGACAAATCATCTTAACAACTGTATTTTGAATAGACTGGAAAAGGTTGCTGTCATTCTCAGAGGAAGACAGGTAATTAATCTGCACAATAATACGAACTGCGAAACATCTGATTTAGAAATGCATCAGAAGAAAACATAGTAAGATTATTACTATACAAATAAATAATTACAAATTATATGCTAAATGTACTGCATGAGAAAATGGCCCAAGCATGATCAAGATTTCTGTGTATAGTGGTAACCACAGAAAATGTCACAAATGGGAAATGGTTTCCTTTGAAAGACAAAAAATTCAGATTTTACCATATTAGCTTTAAATTGATAGTCATTAAACTGACAGGAAGACAAACCAGTGGAACAATTGGAGGGAGACACAGAACCATTAGATGGAGGGAGAGAAGACAGATTGGGAGCAGAGAAAAGACAGAAAACCACCAGTGGCACTGTGGTAAGGGACACCAAGCAGCTCTGTGGGAGACAAACAACAGAGGAGAGACAGACAGACGCACAGCTGCCAAGGATTCCCAGTAAGGACAGACAGCAAGACAAGGGTGGAGATGGTAAAACACCAGTGAAAGTTCAGTTAAGTGGAAAACAAGGAAGGCAGTATCTCACAGGCTAAGGCATTAAGGAGCAAAGCCGTTGTGACCCTACCAAAAACTGTGTTTTCCTTTAGAAAGGTCTCTGCTGTTCCTGCTTCAAATGATTGCTATGAGAAAGCCTGCTAATGGGCTATGAATACAGTGCACAATTATGGCTAAGGTGACTGGAGAAAAATGTGCCCTACAGCTAAGTTCCAATGAGCACAGACACCTCATTAAGTGACCTCATTTTCAGAAGTGCTGAACATCCTGCAGCTCTGCCTGATCTCATTATACACTTTTTCCAAAGTGCTGGGCACTCACACTGAGGCTGACATTGCTGAGACCCCAGCACAGTCCAGGGCATGGTCAGAGATTCAGAAGGCACACATCCCTCACCTACTTGCTCAAATGACCAACAATCCTTGGGGCCTTTCTGCCCCATTTTCCCATCTCAGAAAATCTTAAGACAGAATTCAATGTATAAGACCATGGTTAAGTGAAATAATAGAAAAACACACTTATTTAATGCAGTGGCAAGCAGTGATTGACATCTGACCCAGTCAATTCCAGCATTAAAGCTGACAGGCAGGTTACAGACAAACCCACTGTGATCATAGAAAGATGACACTCGAACATAATGATGCATTATTATTTTAGCCCTGAGAAAATTAACCTTATAAAAAGTCAATTGCATGCAAAAAGAAAATGTATTATTACTGCTCTCAGAGAACTGCATCAGAGTGGGAATGTTCTTTTCGTTCAGCATCAGATGCAAATGAAATGCACAGTAGTAATACACATTAAATATTAGGCAAAAATGCAGCACAGCAACAGAAAAATGCAGTAGCTTCTATTTGACCTTTGAACATCTTTATCAGTTTCATACTTCAGATAACTTGCCAGCATTCATAGTATCATAATCACATTGGAACTTACAGTGTTAACAAAACTTAAATTTATTATTGAATTACTCAAGGAACGTTTCTTTGAGATGTAAAGTAGCTGGTTAGAATATATCTTTCTCTCTTTTGTTCCCATTAGAGCATGAGTCTTGTCTCAGGGGATGAAATAGGGAAATTCTACATCTTGTTTTAGGAAGAGCTGTCAAATTCCAAAATCCAATCTGGCTAAGAAACAAAGGGGTGACATGCAAAAATCAACACTTACTCCTTTTCTACCAGGGAAGAAGGGCTATCATCCATTTCCTCATACTTTTTTTTTTTTTTTTTCATTCTGCAGTGTGTCAGGACCTCAGGCTTTCTCCTTTAACTCACCTATGATGAGTGTTCAGTGATGCTCCAGCAGAGAGGAAAAATTCCTATCATCGCTTTTATAAAGCAGCAAGGAAACATACCGCCTTCTGTCTCAGAATGTTTCGCAGAGTTCCTTCGTTTTACCTCCTCAGCCCCATCTCAGTCAGGCATTTTTTTATCCATGAGCTGAGCTTGAACAATATGAGCTGTCCTATTTCTGCAGGATTACTCACATGCTTAATTAGGAACCTAAGTGCTTGGCTGAAACAAAGACTTAATTTCTGACAAAAATGAGTCTCAGACACTGTGCCTTTTATTTGATGAAGGACAGAAGGCAGAGAAACTTCGTGAGGAGCTGAAGCATGGCATCAGCTGATGCTCTGTGCCTTGCCACTTTGCTTCCCACCAACACACTGCTCTTGAGTAATGCAAACAAACACTGAAGTGGCATTGACACAAGACTGACTCAGCATATGCCAATCTCCACAGGGGTAGAAGGAGGAAAGAGGTTTTACATCTCTTCGAAATTCAAGCACATACGTGCCGAGGCTGGAAACCAGCAAGGACTGTGCTCTTTCAGCCAAACAAGTTGCCTGCTTCTCCCAAGAAGCAGATAAGGTAAGCATGTTCTCCTCTAAGAGGTCAGTGCACTCCTGGAGCAGGTTACCCACAAAGGTTGGCAGAGCCTCCACCTTGCAGCTTTTCAGGACTCAGTTATGCAAAGCCATGGCTGTTCTGCTCTAGAGCCAACAATAGCCATGCTTTGAGTGGGAAGCCAGACCAGCTCACCCCAGAAGCCTGCCAACACACATTCTGTGATTCCTATATTTCTTTATTTATTACCTCAGTGATGATAAAAATGGCAAAATATCATTCTCTGTAAGACTTCCAACATATGGCAGACCACAAAAAGAAATCTGTTCTTGGAATGATATAAGAAATCTGTTATTTGTTGGTCTGCTTCTCAGGTAAAAATGCAATCAAACCCACTGCCTAGAGACTGCTGGCTGCTAGAAACTTTCCAAACATTTTCCCAGGTTCCTTCCCATTAATACAAAATTATTCTTGCCATTTGTTTTATTGTCTGTGCCCCAGAGCTATCAGAAAAAAATCTGAAAAAGTTTGTGACCTGTGAAATCTATGTGAAATTCTAACAATTCTTCATAAACAAGTGAGGATCTCCAAGTGAGGAAGTGTCCATGTTTTCCAAATACAGCTGAATCAAATTTGTACACTATGTCAAAACAGTATGGTTTGAGTTCTAAAAACAGTTGCACTTGAATGAGTATTTGTCCATGGACACGTGCAACACTGATTATTTGAATACTTCTGTACAAACAGGAAGATCTGTCTTTGTTTATAAGCTAGAAGGACTGAAGCCTTGATCTTCATGTCAATAAAAGGCAACACAGTCACCTAAATTTATCCAGGACTTAAAATAAGAAATCAAAAACTTGATGCAAAGTATCTTACTAGTATGTTAGCAAACTTTAAGAGTTACTAGGTAAAATACACTGAAAATAATTGTTAAGTAGGCAGTAAACTTCAAGTGCTAAGCATGAAATATATACATAACTTAAAATTGTCATGAAATAGGACAGCAGATGGATTCATAGATAAACACTATTGCTGGATATATAATTAATTTACCAGATCAGAATTGCTCTTGCTGAGTAAAGAACCATACATTACCTACCACCGCAAATAAAAATGTGTACTTGTGGCTAAGCAGTCTCAGCAGTAAATCTTTCTAAGTTTAAACTATTTTCTGCATTTTGGAGCTCTGCAACTTTTTCCAAGGTCATTCGTGCATGGAGTTTACACACAAATGATTTTGTCATTACCACAGTATTGGCATCCTACATATAGCAGAATAGGAAATTATATATTCATAGGCTATTCATCCATTCTGGTAGTGTTTGGTTTCTTTATTTTCCATTTAAAAAAAATGTTTCTTTGGACTACATGCAAGCTATCAAATAAAAGTAACCAAACTTTTTCACTGCATGCAGCGATCTGTCTACTGCACAACTGGGGCACCTAAGAGCAGATAAGTAAATGTATGCGCTTATTTCCTCACTTCTTAATGAAAACTTACTGCTAAAAAGTAAGTATCTGTCATTTAAAATGCTGGTCTTCTCAAAGTCAATGGGAGCTTTTTCATTGATTTTGAGTAAGATTCTTCTTTTAAAAAAAAAATCACTCAACTGTCTGCTTCTTTCCAAGTACTCAGCAAAGAATGCTGGAATGGTTCAACTCTTGCTGACTTCTTAGGAGGTATCTCTTACATGCTCAAAACATTACAACAACAACAAAGTATCTAGAAAACAATATTCTGAGAAGGAAGTTCTGTAATTTAATGGCATATTCAAATTTTGGTTGAAAAAATCCCAGTCCATTCTGGGGCAGAATGTCATTCTCAGGTAACACAGAGATGATGTCTTTGAAGTCAGCAAGGTAGTTTAATGTGCATATAAGTGAAGTCAACAAGCTTATTCTAGCCTTTAAAATTACACATGTACATGCATGTAGCCACTGTGATCATTGCCTTTTTGTAGCTGCATTTTGGTAATGGCACTGTACTGAATTTGCTACAATAAAAGAGATGACTTTTGCTTAGGATAGTTCTGTATCGGGAAACAAAAAGAATAAAACAACTCTCTATACCCAAAGCTACACTCTTATTAAAGTTCCAGGAAGGGTTTAAAATAAAAAGATCGAATTTAAAGGCCATCCTTAATAAGGGATTTAAAAGCCAATATTTTGTCTTAGATCTGTGCTACTCTATTAGAAAATACATTTGGAACAAAGCAAAAGAGCATAAAATATGCACTTCTGCACTGCACTCTATGTAAATGATTTTTCTAAAGGCAGACAGGAAGGTTCAAAGAGCTGATAATGCTGTCTCCAACTTCTAAACCACCACTTCAAAAATCAGCTTCTATTGCTAAGGATCAAAAATATTATTATCTTAAAGTGATTTGGTGACCCATATAAAAAGACAAGTATTCTCAAGCCTGACCTTTAGTAAACATACAAAGCATTAACCTCTACCTCTG
This sequence comes from Pseudopodoces humilis, assembly GCF_049639895.1. Classification (NCBI taxonomy): domain Eukaryota; kingdom Metazoa; phylum Chordata; class Aves; order Passeriformes; family Paridae; genus Pseudopodoces; species Pseudopodoces humilis. Next base: position 117,535,085 of record NC_142200.1, read on the forward strand.
AAATCCTTCCTGAAAATCTCAGCGGAGAAACCATGAAACCCAGGAGCTGCACACTTGTAAGGCAATGGAGGGAATCTGGCACACATAATCCTGCTGCCCTTGTTCCATGGAAATCCATGAAAGTTCAGGTTTTGCTGCTGTCCCATACCATAATTTGTACAAGTATCTAGTACATTTATGTCTTTCTTTCAAACAAAAAAAAAAGACCTAACAGTGATTGACACCTTGGTAAGGCACTAAGATTATTCAAATTGCTGGTATACTCACAGTATGATTTCCATATTGGAGGCTGGTATTCTTCAGCATCTAAAATAGAAACAAAAAGGGAGAAGGAAATCAGTCATTTGGCCACTGGGTCAAACTGTCAGCATGCATTTTTCTGCTGAGAGCCCTCTACTTGTCAGCAAAATCCACATTTCTTTCCCAAGAGAGATGAGAGCCTATTTACAGTACAGTTTGCTATGTGAGAGAAGAATACAAATTTCAACCACTTGTGGATTCAATGTGCTTTTTCCAAATTATTCAGCTGTAAAAGAAATTAATTTTTTACCCATTTGCAAAACTCACCAGTATTTTAAAAATAATTAACTGGGCTGGTAACCACATTATTTACCTGGCATGATAAACAGATAAATCAGTACTGGTTTTCAATCTGGTTTCTAACCCCACCAGTAAGATTTGAAAATGAGCATCAACGAATAACACATGCTGGGGCTAAAAAGATGCACAGCTCAGGCTGGACTCAGAAGCATAGACCTGACAGTTTCAATGAGAGTCAGCTACACTTCTTGAACCCACTAGCATATGAAATTGGTCTATTTTCCAGAAGCTGAATCAACAAAAAACAATATGAGAAAGACAGAAAGAGGAAAGACTGCAAAACCTGCCATTCCAAACATGTTACATTGTTGTAACATTATTGACAAAGGGGTACAAAGAGTTGGTGTCTTTTTTCAATGGCCACTCCATGGGGAGTTTTCCAGCTCTCTGCAAGAAAACCAATTGCTGTAACCTACAGAAATCCCAGCAAAGCCAAGCTGGAGCAGAAGGAGCAACACCAGCAACAAAGGGTGGGGTACTGGGTACTAGTTTGGCTCTGAGCTGTCATGCTGCCAAAAACTTTTATGTCATTTACCCTGGGTATGTCATTAACTTGCCAAAACCATGCAGGTTAATTAAGGTGTTTGTTATTTACAAAACTTCTACTTAAGTTATGCTAATATAATTCAATTATAGTTGCACAGTTCATGCTCCTTGTCTATTTACATAGACACAACTACTTTAAATATACCCCTGCAGAAGTCTGTTTACTAGGAATGTTAATCACTTACTACCATCTGCCACTTTTAACTCTATTGTTTTAGAAGAGGATAAATCTAGCAACAATCACAGTTACTGCCTGGAATACCACCCTGCAACAATTTGTAGATCTATCAATTGGGAAACCCATTCAGTTTCAGTTTCAACCGAATCCACCTCACAACTTTGACAAAGTTCAAAACGCTCCCAGACTGACAGAGTTATACTGTGCTGTGGCAATGCAAGAGTAATTAGCTCGCAAGTTCATTATGCAGAAGACTTATTTTAAATTATGAGGCTATTCATGAGACGAATGAAATTTATTCATAAACTAATTTTTTCTCTTCTCAAATTATAATAGTATTATGTCACTCTTTCTTCATCTCATACATCTATTGCTTCACATATAGTTTACCATAACACTATAATATTGTGTATTAAATTGTTCTGTGCTACTGCAAGAGAATTTCTTGAATTCTGAAGAATTTCCTCTTCACTTACTATATTTTTCCAATAGAAGAAACACTAAGATAATGCAAATATCTTATTATCTGTACTTGTGACTTCAGATAAGGAAGTAATATGGGGAGAAACAATGAAAAACCAATGAGTATTAGTTGTTGCTTTAGTCTTCCAAATTAATAAAAGAGTGCACAGTAGATTCAACAGTGAAAGCTGATGTACAAGTGGCCGTAAAGTGCTTCATTAGCTGGCGACAGACTGATGGTGAGGAAACACTGCCGCCGAGATGGAGAATCATCCAGGAGATAAATCATAAAACAAAACTCCCAGTGATTGCATTTGATTTGTCACAGTTATGAATCTGTCAGCCTCAGAAAGCGTGGACAGAACCGTTCTTCAACAGCTAAAATAATTCTAAAAGACGGCACACTCGTAGGAAGCCCACGTGTCACCAGCTCCACATTCACCATTACGAGGTAGTGCTACATCCTCTGTGATCCCTTCAGATGAAAGCACATCCCTAAATCACAGGGAACAAAATGCCAGAGTGATGGTACTAATAGAGTTTATTGTCAAGCTATCATGCATTTGATGGCATACATTTGATTTGTAGGGAAATAAAGGATAATTAGTTTAACTACAGCTTGGAGACAAGGGTCATGGTTGAGGACCAGGGAGAGGTCTAATGGAACCCAGATAGAAACATCTTTCTCTGTGGCAGGAGGCTGCTAAGCCCCTGTTTAGACAACTCTCATTCTTGTATGGTAAAGTTTTAGGACTCCCATCCTGGTTGACTAGATTAGACTGAACTTCAACCATTTTTAAGTCGAAGGTCAAAAGAAGCAAATCCTGCCACAGAAGATTTGATAACTACTATTTTCCCTTCTTGAAATTCATGTTCTGTATTTTGTTATTCCTCTGTATTACACAGAAGCTTTACTCATTAAATTGTGCTCCACTCTCCATCACTAGACTTTAAACAGCAGTTCTGGCTCACAGAAGTTACCAGTACAAGTTCGGGCGGCTGGCTCAGTTACTGCAGTACACCCCAACCAACTCACACAGCTTGTGCTTTCAGTTCTGCACATGGTAATGGTCTCAGCAAGGACAACAGACCTCCGTTTTGAGCCATTTAGCAAAAGTCAGTCAATGAATGAATCAATCAGACTTGGCACAAATGACAAATGCCCTGCGTTGCTGTCTCATGAAATTATATCCCTCATATGAACTTTGATCATAATGGCTATCAAAACTGTGACTGGCAGTGTGGGGAAAAGGGTTCACTGAGGTACTGTCAGGTGACAAGACAGGGTCTTTCCTATTGCTCTTTTCTTGAAAGGTTCATATTTTCTACAGTGGCTTCTTGTCTAGATTCAGAAAATGTGCCAGCAAAGGTTGAGAGCAGCTGTCAAAGGAGAAACTCAGATCACAAGATGAGTAACAGCTCTGAAAAACCCAACAAAATATCCCAAGGTCATCTGTGACATACTTTTCTGAATCTCAGCATAAGAAAGACTCACTGTAAAAGAATTACAGAATGCCCAGTTAAGGTATCTTTAAAATTCTTTTAAGTCTTCTCAAAAGTGTATCATAAATGACCTTGGCAAAACCAGACACCTTGGAGTACTTACTGCAAAGACTAGAATTGGCAAAAGAGGATGAGAGACTTCCACAAATAATATTACAGGCAATACTGTTAACTAAAAGCTTTGAAACATACCAGCTGAGAAAGTGAATATTTAGTAAACCTAAAAAAGTACTAGGAGTTGGTTGTATGCTAAACAGAAGGGCAAAAGGAATGCAGAATGCTGACTATTGAGGAATACTACAGCTATTAGAAAGTTTGTCATAATGCAAAATTGACAGAAAAAGATATTGGAGAAAATTGTCAAACCAAAAATGATACTTGGAACTGGAAAATGGGAGTAAGGATAAAAATGGTTATTTCTTCACAGAGCAGAGAGGATGAAAAGGATCTTAGGAAAAAATACTTTCCTAAAGTTGATGGAGCACTTAAAGCTGAGTAAGTGTAGAAAGACTACAGTAAAGGGAGGACTGAAAAGTTGGCAAATCTTTAAGCAGACAGATAAAAAGTAAAATTATGTAAGATTTTTTTTCAAAGAAACATGAAGACTGAATAGGGTATTACTGCCAAAAGTGGTCAGGAAATGGTTAATGCATTACTCAGAGATATTCTTACGCAATTTCTGAGAAATGGTCTTACATTGAGTATATAGTAAGTAAAGCAATCCATGGACTTCAACCCTTCCTCTTCACTGGGCCAGGCCACCAAAGTGACACCTTTCTGGATGTAGTTGTGCAAGACATGGGAATGACAGAATTGCTTTTTACTACTTCCTTGTACTTTGTGAAAGGGATGAGGTAATGCCAGCACGTGTGGGTTTGTGCTACCAGCACCAGGACTGACTTGCTAAAGCAGATCTAGTAAGAAACTAAGTTCTAAGTGATTCTTCTGACTATCAAGACTGGCAATGCACTGAAAAGTGTAAATTCTGTTTTAAAGGAAAGCCCACAAATCATGCCACATGAATCAAATATTTCTGACTTATAGGTACCATTTCTAAGCATAAGGAGAACAAATATCTATACTCTTGCTATATGCCATGCCCAGTTCTAGATATGCTAAAAAGTATTAGTGATTCCCATGACAGTAAAGAGTTAAGCAGACTAGCAGCAGGACACCTACCAAAAGGGAAATGTCATTCTTTGCTGATTTCTCACAGTCTCTGTGAAAAGAGTGTAAAGATTTTCATTTTTTTTTGCCTTCGTCCTTCCTAAAGGATTATAAAAAAATATTTTGCAGTTCACCTTGGAAGAACTGCCTCAGCCTGGATTCTCTGCCACCATTGTCTGCATTTTAGACTTCCTTTCCAGTAACAACTAATTTTAAAACTATGACCTGTATGTGCAAGGGAAGACACTTGTGCGTGAGGAAAAGCCAATCTGGAAGCCACTGGTTTACTGGCACTGTGCAGATAAATGATTCACCGGATGAACAGGTCTAGTTACTAATTTTTTTTAATCTTCTATTGTTATTTTAGGACCAAGATTAACAATTATGAGTATTTTAATGCCCTTTGTATATTTCTTTTAAAGAGTTCTTTCACAGGTTTACCACGTACACTTTCATATTTATTGCTTTGTTTCCAAAACATTAAGTTAGCATGTATTATTAAATAATTTTTTCTTATTTTTATATATGTAATTATATATAGAACAGAAAACTGCTGAGTAAGAGCTTTTGTGAAAGATAAACAGTGTTTGGCTTTTTATGGACATGGTTTTAAGAATATTTTTCTTCATACAGACAGAAATTTATTATTCAATTTACTATAATGTGGATGGCCATCCCAGAGCCACAGAATGGTTGGGATTGGAAGGTACCTGTGGAGGTCGTGTGATCCAAACCCCCTTCTCGAGCATGGCCACCTATAACCACGTCCAGGTGGGTGGTTCTTGGCATATGCTGGTGGATGGAGGTTAAAATGAAAGAGTAATAAGGGGGCTTCTTTAGGGGACGTCCGTTCTTTTCTGACACATAAAACATAGACCCCATTCTTTTGTTTCCACTCTGTGATTTAAAAAACACCAAGTACAGAACCTCATTTTCTCCTTACCTGATCCCCTACTGGCTAATCATGTCTTGGTGAAGGGCTGATTTAATTTAATTTATTTTTTCCCCCTCAACTATTAATATATACACATACACAACTATGTCACTTTGCAGTCGTTTTGCAAACTACTTTAAATGGGCACGTTTTTCTATGTTTGATTAGCATATACTTTAGACATCATGGTGACTTATATTAAATGTGGTAACTACCCTTACAGGCACATCTGACCACACAAAGAAAGAATATTCTTATTTTTGAAGTTGCGAATAATCATAATGTCAAATAAGTCCCCCACTCTAACTCCTGAAAAGTCACTGCTACTGTGAAGAGCAAAACTCTCTTGCAGTTAATTAGCAATGGAGCTGTTGAAATATTTCAGCATGTCAAAACCCTGTTTAATATTTCATTCAGAATGAATAGTTGCCCATGGAGGAGTGAGCAGTTGCCAGCTTTATCACTGAACTTTCTCATCACAAGTACATGGACAGCTAAAATATGGAATGAGACTTCAGTTCTTGTCTTAATGAGGCACTTTAGCTTTCAGCATAAGGTACAGAAATGATCAAACTGTTTACTTGCAACGCAGTTTATAATTGGTGTATTAATTCAGATGATGGGAACTTCCCACTGAGCTGTTCTCTCCCATAAAAAATATTAAAAAATCAGCAATAGTGTGTAATTTAAATGTCAGAAAAAGCTCACAAAAGGGGTGGAGTTCTCTCTCACACAGCAATTAGACTGAAACAGTAAGCTTTTAATAACCACAATATAAATTGACAGCTATTTTGTATCTTTTCCTTTTGCCTACCACAAACTTGCTATTAGAAGCCACTGCTCTGAAGGTAGCTCATTTAGCTAGTTCTACGAATCAGGGTCATTCCAAATTGTGCTCTCTCCTGCTTTTGCTTCAGATTTCAAAACTGTATCTTTCCACTAAGAGACAGGTTATCAGTCCCTCCCTTACTTTTGTTTAATGGAGGTGTCTGTTTTACTGAAATGCAGGTGAAAGATCGTGCAAGTATTTAATAATTGGGAAGTGTGACCAAGTATCACATGAAAAATGAGTTTGAAGTAAGTGAGTTATTAGGGGCATACTCCAAAAGACCACAGGATATTTGAATTTTTTAAATCCACAGCGAAACTTGTAAAATGAAAGCATAAGGAGCCATGTTCTGTAGTTGGTGAGTGGTGTTCAGCCAGCTATGACCATCATATTGGAGCAATATTTAAAAATCTGCCTCTCTATTCTGTACCGATTTTTAGATAATTGAAAGCATTAAAAATATTTCTTTTAAATTTGGAAATTGAGAAAGAATAATCAGAGTTCTCAATAGGAATAGAAGTGAAAAAGGGAAGGGTCTTTGTACAGTTCTAGTTTTAAAACTCTCTTTAGGAGTCTAGTCTTTCTTAGGACCCAAAAAATAGAATGAAACAAGCTCTTCCAGAGTGCAAATCCAAGAAGCTGACAGGGATCTAAGTAAGCTGATAAAAATATTCCCAATGCTTAAATATTTCCTGAGAAATATGCAAGATTTAGGAGTGCAGAGGAATAATCACACTACCTAATCTTAGACAGGTAGGTCCTTTTTAATGCTGAATCACACTGAATCTATTGCCTTTGGAAGGCATTTAAGAACCATAATCTAAGTGTTCTGAAAAGTTTTTTTCCCAGAGCAATAATGAAGAATTTCCTTATACAGATTATTAAAGATTTGTGTCTAATGACTAGAAAGGTAGACAAATGAAAAATCATCAAAAATATCTGCATCCTTCATTATCAAAAAAATCTTTTGTACTTATTAGCTGCCATTAAATTAAATCTGGTGTCTAAAAAGTACACCCAAATGATTGTTACCATTCTCTGTTTTAACACTAAGGCCAGTGTAATTAAAATCTAACACAGTCATTTTCACCTTTTCGTATTTTCAACCTACAAACCAGAGGCATCAAGGCATTTAAATGGGACCATCAGAGCTCTGCCTGACTGAGAGATTGGACATATTTTTAGGAATAAACACCTTACATAAGTTAAATCACATCATATTAGCAGACTTCCTATCTTACACAGGTATATTTTAGCTTCTAAGACCAGTGAGTCCCTGGCTGAAAATCAAAACCAGATAATCAGTTGGCATATCTGAGCATAGCTCTGCTGCAGTAATTTTATCACTGTTCAGGATATGGCAACGTGTTTCTGGTCATTTACTTACTGCATCCCAAAACTCACCCCCCACAACCTTCCAGCCAATGATCCCTGGACTCAGGAAAGCAGTTCAGGCATAGTAAGAAAGAGCATATGACAGAAATAACCATAAGAATGCCAGAAAATGGTCACCATGAAGTATTTCAATTAGAACATTTAGGCTGAAATATTGCCAGCACATTCCCAGGTCCAGAAATTCACTCACATATTAACTGATTCCCCTTTATCTGGCTTATCAAAGGAGCCAGCACATTTCCTGAAAATTTATTAAACTTTAGCAAAGTCCAAGTCATTGCTTTTGGTAACTTGTTTTTGACATGAGTAATTTTATCATCTCTCTGAGCAAAGGTGCAACTGTTTGTCTGTCCAAGGATGTAAGGGGGTCCTAGTCCTGCTGTTGACTGTGGAGGCTGCTCATCAGCTTTTAGCGATCATCTCCGTCTGCTCCATGTAGCCCTGCACCTGCCCCTCTCTGGGTACAAAAATATAAGTGTTACTAAATACTGAAACTGCATACTCAGAATGAAATGGGAATCCAGTAATGCATCTCACTCAGCAAAGCAATGGGAATCAGAGAATTTATACTGGTAGCTTACCAAAATCACAAAATGTGTTGTATTCAGCATAGGGGCTGCACGGTATGAAACACTGCAACATTTAAAATACACTTAGGTCTTCCACAAGTTTTATCAAACTAACCAACAGGTCTGTGCAAAATGTCCTGTTGCCTGGGCATAGGTGAGACAATTCCTCTTTGCAGCCTGCAATGTTGGCAGTGTTTTCCCCAGAGAAACTTTGGCCAATGGCATGTCTGGTGAGGCCAACCCACGTCTCCCTAGCACTTCCATTGTCAAATTTAAACAATTCCAAACTGGTGCTCACAGAACAACTGCATGAGTGTCTCCAGCAGCACTGAAAGGACAGAATTTGTCCACCCACAATGAATAAAGGAAGATGCAACTGCAGCCTGGATAATACCCCAGTTTCCTACTTTGCAAATTTTAAAGATGCAGACAGCGCAAGAATACTGTATTTAAGTGTCTTAGAACACATGAAATTTCTTTACATGCTATAAGTAAATCAAATAGAGTGGAAGCAGTAATTCCTATGTAAAAATGGATTTTGCTTCTGTGTAATCTGAGATAGGCTGGTTATTTTTACATAAATAAATGACAAAGGAAGGAGAAAGCACAATTTTTCTCAGTAACTTTTCTGAAATTGTTCTTCACCCTTGTAAAAATAACAAAATTTGTTTCTTACCTCACTTATCTTACAGAAAAACTCAGAAGATGGTAAAGGTAGTGCTTAAAAGCACATCCATCATATCTTTGATCATAAAATCAGTCAGTAAGGAAAAAAATACCCTCTTATATCCTGTTATTTTTAAAGATACACCCAATTGCCACAATTTTGAACAAACCTTCTAACTCATCCCCCTAAAACACTTTGTGTAAGGACAATTAATTATGAATAAGGTTATGGTTTTGGCACACCGTATTTAATATATTTCATTGCAAAGGCTCAGGGAAAAGAAGCAATAGTCATCAAAAGTTCTGCAAATGTATTTGCTGTAAGCTTCCAGCAGGTAAATAATAAACAATATTCAATACAATACCATTAAGCAAGTACACTTTCTACTGTGATTTATACCCTGAATGATGAAGTTCAGACATCAAATATCCTCATTTTTTTTCCTGTGGGCCAAAATCAGCAGCTGATCTATATGATCCAGCACAGTCTTCCCTTTAAACAGCAAATGAGTCAGAATTCTTTAAATGCCGTAGCATAACCACAGCCTTGATGATGAAACCTGGCCAAATGCAAGGCAGAATTACAGAAGCTGTTTTGTCCTTGTACCCAAGCTCCCCAGGCTCACATGGAGGTACCAGTACTCTGGCAGACCAGTACCCATGAACACAAAAAAAGATGCCTTCCATCACATGTTTCCCAGTAATGAAACCAAGGAGAGCTTTGTTCTTCTGATAACATACTGATCCTCATCCAAGCAAGGTTCATGTTCAAGCATTTCATTACTCCCGAGGGACAAACATGTGTCTGCATGCTCAGAGACTCAAAACTGACTAATGTTTCTCTGGAGCACAGAGGAGAGAACAAAACAAATTCAAGCCTTTCCTTTGGAAAGATCTGGCAAATGTCCAAAGCAGAATGATGCTATTTTTTAAGCTAAGGGGAAGGGCTGGTGCCAAGCAAGAACTGCAAGTCTTAGTAACAACTGCTGCTCTGCAGTTCTGCTCTCATCCTGGGAGACACGAAAGATGGGTAAAAAGATGAGCTAATACACTCATGTCCAACATCACCAGAGCTAGGATGCGTATTTCATCTTGGAAACACACCAATACTTGTGTATCTTCTTCAATAAAGTTTTTCCTGCTTTTCCTGAATGTCTGTTATATCATAGGGGAAAGCCTCTCAGAGCTTGTCAGATCATTCTAGTAGCAAAACCTCCCAAAATGCACGTTTCCTTGAGAGCCCAGAGAATAAGTTTGCTTGCTCGTTGTCTGTGAGTTTATTGGCAACATCGGTTGTAACTAATGACTGAGACAGCGTGCTGCCCAACAACCCATTCCAAAGGAAGCTGAGGTTTTGCCAGGTCTTTGCTTAATTTTGTCAATATAATTTGATGCTCATAAGGCATGAGCACTGTGTCAGCTTTTTGGACCAAGAACTATAAAAGTATTCAACAGCTGCAAAATATACATTTATTTTAAATTTTTACTTCTTATTATTTTCAAGGATAGTTAAAGGTATACCAATCTGAGAGTAAATATGCCTGCTTATGACAGCAGAAAATAGACCTGAATATTAAAAAGAAACACATCCCAAGAGGCAAGGGCGGTAAGACTTAAATCCAATTTGCAAGATAAAAGCTAACCAGACCACTTACTATTGCCATCTGATAGCATTCAATATTGCTTGAAATTCATTAATAGGCTAGGTAATGTAAGTACAGTGCATGTACACAAATTTAATTCTATTAATTTCTACATTAGAAAAATCTAGTGAAAGAGGAGGAGAATAATTATAAGGCAGTCTTACCAATCTGTGGAAAAGCATGGAAAAACCAGTCTAAACCTCAGAAGAATAATTATCCCATGAGACTCCCACCTCCTGGGAGTGCCCATTACTGTGCTAGGAGAACATAAAACTGACAGCTATTCAGAAAGACCTCCAGAGCAATTTCAGCTTAGCTCTACTGCTTATCTTACCTTGTCATCTTTTCAGGCTATCTACAAGCTTCCAGCTAACTTACCAATATTATATTTTATTTTTACAAGCAAGCAATAAATACTTCTTTTATAGCATATACTTTGCTTAACAGTGCAAATGTTGGAAAAATGCTTATGAATCTTAAATAAACGGTCATTCAAATTTAAACAGCTTTATAGAGTAATCATATTTCATTTAGATCTGCCTACTAACTGCTGATTGCTCAGTCAGATTAGGTGGAACTCTAAATGAAAGAGAAGCAAAGCATTTTATTATCATCAAATATTCCCATTATGGCAGCACTGGGAACCCAAAATCAGGTTTTGTGTTATGTCCAACTGCTAACAAGTACAGTTTAAAAATAAAACACAGCAGTCGCTGACCTAAAAGTGATTGTGATTATAGTGTGTGGCAAGCATCCAACAGATAAGAAGGAAAAGAGATGGAGAAGGAATAGGGTAACTGGAGTGCTATCCATGTCAGCCATAAGTACCAGTCACAGCATCCTCCCCTAACTATTAAGAGAGTAGTTTCATCTGAATGTAATGAAAAGATAACTAGAAAACAGAAGAAGATGTAAAAAAAGAGAAAATAAAAAAATTAGGCAGCACAGAGCATCACATAAATACAATAACAATAACTTAGGATAAGCTGATTTATTATTACATGAGACAGGTTTGCTTATAAATGTTATGAAAAAATGGTGGAGATTTAGTTTCTTCTGAGAACACTAGGAAAAACAACCTCAATACATTTATGTTACATTTTTATAGAAGTGACACATCACATAAATAATAGAATTATTTTGGATCAAGGTTTTATAATAACCTATCTCTACTGAAGAGTGAATTATTCCAAAGCAAACTGCAGCTCACCCTGGGCACATCCTTCCCCACTTAAGGTGCAACAGAGAACAGCAGCTGACTTCACTGTATTTTCAAAGACATGCCTATAGCCTATAGCTCAGCAGTTTGATTTCAGTGCATCATTTCATCTGATGCCAGTCAATTTACTTACACTACAATGCAACCTGCAGTCCAGAGTCCCCAAATGGTAAACATTTTCAACTGATAAATGCTTCTTTTCTGAACCTAATTTATTGTCTAGAAGAACCACATTTCCTCCCAGTTTCTCACTCATTAGGGTCCAAGACTCTCTCCCCAGTGGAATGAGGAGGCTAGATTTGAGAGCAGTCATGTATATCTGATGAGGTCCACGAGGCACCCGATTGGTGCCGTTAGACAGTGAAATTCAGGAGAATGCCAAGCTCTGCCGCAGGCGACTGACGATGACATAACCCTTGGATAGGAGGAGATGTGAAACAGGAGCTTCCATCAAGCAACCCACTGGTTGTGCACAAAAGTACTGGAAGAATATTAACATGAGGTGGTCCCTCATGATTATTAGCTGCAAATCACACATCCCCAAAAAATGCATTGCAGGCACTTCTAATACAGCAGGAGAGCCTTGTACAAATGCTGTTCTCAAAACACTCACTTGAAAATGCTTCAGTGTTTTTATAACAACAAAAGAAATGACTGATTTGGTGCCAAAATGGTTTGATACCATCTCTGAAGAAAGGCTTTGCAGCTCTTATGATTTCTCTTAAAACAGTTTCAACTTAAAGCTACAATGTCCTTCAAAGTACAAGTGTCTTTTTGTACACATTCCAACAAGGATTTCAGAGTTGAGCCCTGACTGCTCTTGCTGTTCTACTGAAGTGTTATTTTTTTGCATATCTTAGACTTGTGCACTGTATTCCTGCACTATTTATTCGGCATCTCAATTATTATATTTATTGTCTTCTGGACAATAGGCAACAAATCCTTGCATGGTTTACTTTAAAAGTGGCACAAATATGTATTAGCTAAAAATTTATCAAAAAGTGAAAGGTGGGAATAAAGTAGCATAATAAGTACTAAAGAAACATCTCCTAAGAGGTAAAAAATGAATGCAGCCTACAGCTGAGACCTCCATGATGTTTCAACTCAATAAAAAATTTTATATCAGAGATTGCCAAACTTTAATTTATAAAATTACAACTGCTCCATTTATTTCAGTAGGGTGAGAGAGATTTATTTCAGCCAAAGAGCTGTCCAGACATATATAAGCATTGTGAGCTCAGAAATCCCAGTGGTCATGGTGTTAAACTGCAGATGGTTCTCACGTTCTTTTGGTAAGCTCAGTACCAGTGACTGCAATATATTGTACTTACCTTTATCCATTATAATAATTTTATTCATGCACTATATAATGCTAACCAGAGCCTGCCACTCTCATTACCCCTTACAGTCCAGGACTCTTGGCAGAGAAAGGGCACTTGATCTTTGCATGTCCAGGTCAACAGAAGTACTCTCCTCTGTCAGTATTTTCATGTACTGCTAAAGCAGCAAAGATGAAAAGCACCTATGGAACTACAGAAGTCTATTCATCAAACTACACACTGGACAAACACAGATTCCACCTGTGAGCACTGAAAGAAGTGTCCATTCTGATGGAATAAAAAAACCCAAACAATTATTAAAACCTCTTTAAAAGCTAACCTATAAACCTACCAATATCGCAAAATAGAAGCAGCATCAAACAATTTTTGTTTCAAATCCATTTTAAGTCCAATTCCTTCATCCTTAAATATTGGCAAGGTAACCTTATTTTAGAACAGAAAGCTGAATCTTTACCTATAAACAAAAGACAGCACACCTGACCAAACACCAGTGATGTGCAATCAGATTCAGAAATGGATGTGTTTTCAATGACTGCATCTCCTAATGTAGGTAAAAAAGTTTAGTGAAGTCCAAATTTTTTTTCTGAATATGCTCATATACATTTACCAGCATATGGATATAATGGATTTTCTCTAACATTTCTACTTATTATTGTAATTTTTACATGTATGATCAGTGTGCTATATCCCTCTCACATGCTCACTACAACTTTTTTGATCCCTTATAGTTTCACTGGATTTTTCATAGTATATGAATCATTAAGTTTTCTTCTCTCATTGCACTGACTTCCAAAATAAATTTTGTGGTTTAACCAATTTTTTATTCAGAGTTTCATGGGTTCAGCTAGACAAAAGACAAATCAGTGACACACTTCAGGGATGTAATAGGAGGGAACACCCTGACATCTAGAAATTATAAAAAGAATGGTTTGCAGTTAAAGGACAGTACCAAATCATCAGACACTGAGTTCAGTTTCTCTCTCTTGCAAATGCTCCCTGTGTTATGCTCCATAGCTATAAGAGAGAAAAACTTCCTCTCTGACCTTTCCTGGGAAAGGACCCACCTTACTCTAAGTCTTGTGCAGCAGCAGAATCCCTGCTCAAATCTGGCCTGAAGACATCACCACAAAATGAGCCATAAATACATCTGCCTCAGCAGGACACATTTCAAAAACAAGCAGCTCTCTACAGCAGAAAAACAGAGAGGGAGAGTGAAGTAAACAAACCCAGTCTTCAATGCAAAGTTCAGTGGATTGGATATTCCTAATCCGACAAAAATAACCCTGTGGTGCTGCAGTGCTTCAATCAGTGCACAGAAATCCATAGCAGCTGTTGAGAGCATCATTGAAGAGGGGCACAGGGAAGGAAATTGCTGTTGTATTATGAATCAAAACGTATCTCAGAAGCTTTCATCCAACATTCCTGAACAGAGATCTCCATAGCAGTCAGCAAAAGTTGGATTCCCTTCCTCCACTCTGGTTTTATCTGCAACCCTGTCATGGTAGAGGAAGTAAGAGCCTGAGGGTGTGGGTGTGGAAGGAAATGAAGAAGGAGCTTGAGCTGGGATAGAGTTAGTTTTCCTCCTTAGTAGCTTGTACAGTGCTGTTTTGGATTCAGGGTGGGAATAATGTTGGTAGAACACTGCTGTCCAAAGTTGGCTAAAGGGACATTTCCCACATGCTCAGTATGTAAACTGGGGAGAACGGGCAAGGGGCTGCAAATGACTGGTGCCACATTCCAAGAAGTGATGGCTCCACACCTGCCCAAAGCACAGCAGAAGGGTGAGCAGGAGAGAAGGAAAGCAGCTAAGGAAACCACCTGCCTTGATTCCCTGCCCTCACTGTGGCCCTGTGAGAGGAGCTGCCTGTCTGTGTGGGCTGGCAATGCACCAGCACTGCACGGTGCAGAAGAATCTGCTGGTTCACACCTGCATCTCCCAGCTACCCTCTAACCAAGTGCTTTAATGTGGTTTTGGCTCTCTTGTACAACTTGTTCTGGACAAAAAGAGCAGGTCAGGTTAGGCAAACCTGCTGCTGAATACTTATCTTGGCAGCTCTTTATTTATTTTTGGTACCACAGTGGGCCTTGGAGGGCACCACTGCCTTTTGGGCTCATCCCGTAAGTGCTTCTGTGTGCTGGACTGGTCCCATGTCAGTACCTCCTTCTGAGGGCCTTCAGTTCTGACTGCTGAGGTGAGTGTTTTCAGCCAGCAGCTTCACTACATCAAACAATTATTATCACTCTGAGTGCTCTTTTCATTAGCCAAACATTTCTCTACACTTTTTAAAGCTGAAACCACCACTTCTACTTAACAGAACAGCAATTAACTTGAAATACTTGGCTTTTTAGTGCAATGCATCACTCTTTCCCAGTCTGATATGCTAATAAAAATTGTATGCTAACATAATGTATAAAATATCATCTCTGATTTTAAACTAAACCAAAATTTATCAGCTCCAGCAGTGCAATACTGATCTACCCAATGAATATTAATGTAATAACTTAGGTAGCAGACTCTTTTGACATCAGGGAATTAAATCAGAGTGGAGCAGACCGTACAATGCACTAAAGAAAAATCTCAGTTTTTCTGTTTCAATAGAATTTCAATTCTACTCAATCCTGAATGAAGCTCCAGACTGAAAAGTAAACTTTAAATTATAAGGTATTTTTTGCTACCTGTCAGCTCTCATACTCCATAAAATATTCCATCGACCCCCCAGTAAACAAACTAATCGTCAATCTTGCAAACAACAGTCCCAAGTCCTTTCATTTCTTCTAAGGCATCATTAGCAATTATAGGATGCTGGCAGGACAAATTGCATTCTCAGTTATAACTCTACAACCCACCTCTCTCCTGCTTGTGTTCTTAATCCTTACCCACTTCCACTGAAAATGCAAATCTTTGCAATTATGACTGTAGGGATAATGGTACAACATTACTGCAGTAAAAATGCCCATTTACCTCAACAGTGCTTAAACTCCAAGCCTTGCATTGGCACGGATAAATATAAATTAACTGCAATGTTTAAATGCTTAGGCTAATATTGAGTAACCACCACCCAAAACCAAGACAGCAAACAGCACTGCTAAACTCCATAAGGAGTTACACCCATCCATTTCATCTGAAAAAGGAAGCTGATGCAATGCAAGATGACATGAGAAAGTGATGATTGATTTAGTTCCTCATGAATAACAAAGTACTCCCTATCTCCACAAAGAAGCAGATAAGTGCAGGAAGTAACTGAAGTACAGAGACAAAAGTTACCAGCTAAGGAAAAACAAAAAAATCCACCCCCCCACCCCTCCCACCCCCCCCCCCGAAATCATCTAAGAATGATGGGACAGACAGAAATATCCAGGGAAAAAAACCTAAATCTTAAACAGCTCTACAGCTCAGGTGTCTTTTCTAATTTCATGTAGTGCACTTTTTCCTTCTGTTCAAACTGGACAAGGACATATTCTACCTTACCCACTTCTAAAACTCATTGTTATATATCCAATTCCAACTCTATTCATTATTCATTTACTGATTTGGAATTTCATCTCGCAAACAAGCTGCTATTGAAAATCTTTCTAGAAGTGTCTCTTGTGACCTTTGAGACGTCTTCTTAAAAAAAACATAATTCTGAAACACAATTGTGCAGCAGACCTTGCACACTGATGTCTCATTGAGTAAACTTAATTAAGGTCAAAGTCAACTGCTCTTTTGTTACTTTGATAATAGAAAAGAACCCAGGAATAAGCCATTTCAGCTTGAATAAGAAATACAGTTAGTGAAATAGTGGATATTTGTTTGCCATTAATGCATTACAAAAGATATCCACTCAAAGTTTGACTTGAAAAGCTTTCATGACATTATTTATCTATCCATCCTATTGACAATTTGTGGTTACCAATAAAATGTACTAGAAAACACATTCACTCAAACTAAATATGTATAAGAGAAAGTAAAAAGTATCAAGATGTAAAAGTCATGAGAACAAAGAGGTGGCAATACTGAGGCAAGATAAGCTGCCTGTCTCAGCTGACAGTTTCCAAAGAATGTGAGAGCAGGACAACAAAACTGAAGGAGATTTCTTCCTCCATGTCACCATCAGAGCTCCATCACACTCATTCATTCCAAAGTGCTTGGGACATAAACAATTCTGTGGCATACATCAGTATCCATATAGAAAAACCATGGGCAAAGTTTTATGTATGCACTGCTTTACTTTAAAATACCGACTGTATCAAGATTGTACCATTATCTGGGCTCTGAAGTAAAAAGTAGACAGGTTCACTTCCTATATTTAAATTTTATGACACTTTAACTGCACTGAATTAAAAAATGGTAGCGCTGTAGTGTAACTGGAAAAGTATTATATTGAACTAGAGCAATTCCTCTGAACAACATGGCCATTTACAGCAGTATCCCAATATAATACATATTTATAACAGAGTGCCTGCTGAGATAAATTAGTCATACTGCAAATAGCCATCAGGGATATGGAAAGTAATAGTTTCTCATGACCTGTTACATGTGTACAAAAGCAAGTGACTGAAATGATGTAAATATTGAGATGGTATCTTTAACCGGCACTCCTCTGCCCTGGAGGGAGAGCGACGGGAGCGCTGTCTGTGCACTCACAGCTCCCCGGCGCTTCAGTGGATGCCCCAGGTTCAGGCACACATCCTCTCCAACAAGCGGCTCTGCTGGTTAAAAAGGTACCCAAGGAGGATAAACACATTGCTCGGTCACTAGGGGTTAACACCAGGAAGGTCAAAGGTCAGCCACAGCTGAATTAGCAAAGGGAAACAAGAAGGGCTTCTGCAAGCAGTGCCAGCAGTAAAAGGAAGTTCAGGGGAAATGTAGGCCCAGAGATTACTGGAGCAGAATCACAATGTGGAAAAACTTGCTTCCAGACCCCTGCATGGAGCACTACAGGTTTAGAAAGTTTGGGCAGCTGGCAGTTCGTAAGTTACTGGTTAGGGACTCATCAGCAAAATTCAATGAACTTATTCAAACACCTGGGACTGGAGGGGATTTGTCCAGGAGTGCCAAAAGAGTTGGGTGATGTGATTGTGTGGCCATTGTGTATGAGAAAATGCACACGATCAGAGTAAGTCCCCAGAGCTGGAAAAGGACTGACATGCCTCTTTTACAAAAAGCAAGGAGGAGGACCAAGAGAACATCAGGTCAGTCAGCCTCATCTCAGTCCTTGTACAGAAAGGAAACATATTCCAGACGCACGAAGGACAAGAAGACAATCCAAAAGTCTCAACATAGGCAGACCATGCTTTATGAAGCTGACTGCTTTCTGTAACAAAAATAACCTGCTCTGGGGATGAGGAGAGAGAGGTGGATACAACATATCTCAGCTCATTACACTTTTTGACATTGTGACTCTCCCACACTCACTCGAGAGTTGAGGATGTAAGGGCCACAACAGATTCCTGGGTCTGGAATCCAACTGGTTGGTCGGACAGATGGTCCTGAGAGGACTTTACTGCTCTGGTAATCAGCAAAGCACTGCAGTATCAGTAGCAGGCCGATAATATTCAGTATCTTCATCAACTCGAGCAATAAAAACAGACTCCTCAGCAACTTTGTGGACAATTGTAAATTACGTTTTAGTTCAATCTCACCCTAAGAGATTCAACTGAGAATCCAGTGAGGTCCCAATACTCCTTAAAGTGAGGACTGGGACAACAGAAACTTCATCATGTTCAACTACAAGTGTGAAGTTTGGTTTCTGAGCAGACTAAATCCATACATCACTGAAGCTTGGAAATTGACTGCTTGTGTAGCAGCCCTGCTGAAATGACCTAGAGGTCATGGTGTACTCCAAATAAATAGGAACCAACAGTGTGCCTCCTTCACAAACAATACAAACGCCACACAGAAGACATGTGACCCACAATGAAAGGTTAAGGGAGCTGGGCTTTGTTAGTGTGGCAAAGGGGAGGTCAAGAGGCAATCTAATAGCAGCCTACAATGGTTTAAAGAGTTTCTGGAGTGCTGACAGACCCAAATTTACTTTGGTTGTAGCAGAAATACAACAAGTGGTAAATATCATAAACTACAGCTTAGATGCTTCAGATTTGACAAATGTGATAAACAAAATTCTAGGCAGTAGTGGAACAGGCCCCCAGTGGGATGGTGCAACACTGATTCTTGGACGTTTTCAAGACTAAGCTTGACAAAAAACAGATTCATCAGACATAGTGCTGGAAATGGTTTTGATTCAGTACTTCCAAAGGCCTCTTCTATCCAATATTCTTATAATTTAATGAAAAGATTATTACCACTCACTCACATAGCCCTCCTGCCAGACCATAGAATTATAGAATCATTGAGATTAGAAAAATCCACCAAGATCACCAAGTCCAACCTGAGATGCCTCAGCCCACAAAAGTGCATCAGGTAGGGTTAAACACAGACGTGTTTTTCCAGGCTGCATAAATTAACCAAGCTTGTTTTGGATAGAACAAGGTCAGGAAACATCTTCAATAAGCATATCTGTGGGAAGATCTGAGAAAATAGTTACTTGTAGCACTACAGCCATGATAAGAAATCGAGGATGGGCTGGAAAAAAAGCTGCAACATGTTTCAGAGTTGGCAATAGCTGCTGTTTAAGTAGCTGTACACTTCTTAGCTCCTGCCAGGATTGCTCTCTACACAGCAGAAACTCTACACCTTCATTACCTCCCTACAGTGGCTCTACAAACAGCTGCAAGAAGTTTTGTGTCTTGTCCTCTTGTTTTCTGACTTCCAACCAAACAGGGAGGTCCAGCTCACTGCCCTTCTCAAACAGTGAAACTCATCACATTTGGAGTTTAAAATTTATTACACTACATCCATGCAGAAATTCCAACCATACTGACACTGTCCCAACATCTCAGCCAAAGGTCTCCAATAAAAGCAGTTTAAAAGCTGATTAACACAATCCAATTAGCTGATTAGTCAAGATCCAATGCATGTAAGTATACAGAGTGCAAGGCTAGTAAATGGTGTCATGACAGTGGATAAAGAGGTAAGAACTGTCAAAACTTTAGCTAATAGCTTCTGATGGTGTGACACTGGCAGAAATAAAACAGTGGCTGAAACCCTGTCAGAAGTCAGAAAGAATAAATCACAGACAACACACTGTGTTCAGTATATTCTTTCCAAAGATGATAAAATCAACACTACCTTTTGCCTGAATCTGCCAACAAGATGAAGGGTCAGACTGGCATGTCATTTATACTTATTTAAAACAGGTTAATCTGATCTACTTTCCACCACACTTTAGATAGACCTGTGTGTTGAGACACCTGGACACAAACCCACTAATTACTGGTAAGCTGGTAACCAAACTGGTTTGGTTCCTCTGTCAGGTCTCAGACTATGTCTGGACAGAGTGAGCACAGCAAAATGTTTCTAGGGGTTTGTCTCAACCTAGCCACCTAGAAGTCGTGCATCTAGGTCTCAGCTAACAATTTAGGCTACTTTAAATACCAGTCTAAAGAGAAGATTCCAGGTGTGTTTGAGCCCTGTGCAAGATGGATGGAACAAACCCCTCTTTCACTCCCTTCTCCCACCAGAGGAGCTACATCTCTCCACTTCTGCCATGGGGAAGAAGCCACTTCAGAACATTCTGACAAGTGGTCCATAATGGGGGAAGTTTTGAGAGGATTTTCATCTCTACCACTACAGCACAGAATCTGCTTATGCGACTGCGTGCTGAAAGAGAAGATAGAAAATAAAGATTAGATAAAAATATTGTTTAACTAAATTTTTCAGCCTCTTGGAAGTGTGATTCCGAAGCCAAGAATATATCTTCCAAGGTTATGAAGAGATCCTGAACATGCTCATGCATAAAGGAGATGCAGAACACATATATGCACATGCACAACCTTATCTATGTTGCTCAGAGAACGGTTGCACTTTCAATTGTCTGAAACTGAAATGCTGTTCCCCATGTGAATTAAGAGAATGCTGATTGAGAAAAGACCTCATGGGATCAGTTTCAAACTGATCTCTGAGGAGTGCAAAATTTGCCCCTCAAGAGTTTTAATTTATGTGAAATCACTACTGGAAAATTAATTTCCAGTCCACAATATAAAATTTTGATATATATTTTGCTGTTGCTATGTATCAAGCTTCCTACTAACATTAGGGCCTCTAAAAAAATGCCAAAGGAACCGAATGCACCTAATGAAAAGAAGACCCCCAAAATACCTCCTGCAGCTCAGATCCACTATCTATATATGCTATATAATACACTCTATGTATTTTATTAATTAGATGTTGGTTGTTGTGTAGCTCTGCTTAAAAATGAACCATATCTGTACTTATTTCACCTAAGAATTCTTTCAATCATATCAGACCCACTATCTGTATTTTATAAATTAGATGCTGGTTGTTGTGTAGCTCTGCTTAAAAATTAAGTGCATCTGTACTTATCTCACCTAAGATTTCTTTCAACCGTATTTAAAACAAAGGTAGGAAATGGAAACAGAATTGTAAATAATTAAAATCATTTCTTTGACAGAGAGACAGGAAACCACTGTTTTATTTTCTAAATCCTGAGTTTAAGGAGTTCCCTTCATGAGGAACACTGGCTCATTTTTTAGTGGGCACATGCTTCAGCAAAGAAAATGGAAAAAGGGTGAGAGTAAATGGCAATTAGCAACACCAATTTTTTTTATTGGAACATGTTTTTTCCTCAAATGAACAGTGACAATAATTAAGCTTTACTTTTTCCTTTCATGTGCTACTTATTCGTTGAAGATGCTCTCCTCTCCATTCCCAGGTCTGCAAAAGGTGAGGCTACTCTCACACAGATGGCTCTAGAAACTGGAACAGTCACACAACTCATCAGAACCCATAAATAAAGTCATTATCAAATTTTGGCTTTTCCCCAGACTGGATACTTGGGGCTGGATTTTCATTTTATTTTATTTTCCAAGTGGAAACCTTTAGTGAAATAAAATTCACCTCCCTGTAGCTTATGCTACAGGCCAGAGAGGTAAATAAAGGGAAATGCATACTTCTCCTAAAAAGCCATTCAGCATTCAAAGCCCTGCTAATGATAGGGAAGGAAATAGAAGATTATTCTCATTCATGACACAAACTTAGCTTTAAAGATTAGGATGGCAAAAATAAGAAAAAAAATTACAAGCTGCTTCACTTGACATGTAACATAGTAAAACTTTGGAGCAAGAAAAAAATACAAAAAATGAAAAACTAGAGCACTACACCTCACTTGGAATCAAATACCATGTATTACTGACAGCTTCTTCCAGACCCATCTAACATTTCTTGCTATGTCCTTCCTATTAAATATAAGTTTTCTAGTCCTTTCTGCAGAGATCAGTGTGCAAGGTGAAGAGGTCAAGACTCAGAGCAGATGCCATTAAAAGTCTGACAAGGTACAGAATGTGTAAGACCATGAATTTCTCCTGCAACTGAGTATGGTTAAAATCGAGGGTATTTAGCCCTTCCCAAAACTAAAGCTGAATACAAAAACACAGCACCGCATTTAATTACAGCACTCAGATCTTTCTGGGGAGGGTGCTAATGATCAGGTATTTTGTACTTCAAGCTATGTCCCCCACCTAGGAGGCATCAGCTGTACTCCCTCAATTGACCTTTCCCTGAAGCTACTTTTAAAAAAATAAAATGAAATAATATTTTAAAAATCACTATAGCTGCTGCACTGCTACCCAAGCATCTTCCTCATTCCTAAAATTAGTGCAGTTAATGATATACCTCAAATTCCTACAACCTTTCCTGAAAGCCTCCTTCAGAAGAAAATTAATTCAGAATAAAAAGTAACATTGAAAAAAGGTCTTGCAGTTGCTCTAACAATAATCAGTATTATTTTTGTAGCCATTTAACCCTAAAATACCATTTGAAACATTTTTGTCTAACTCTTAGGAAAAGCCCATCTCCCTCCTGCTTTCCCTTCTGCAATCCTGAGACAATCCTAAAGCCATAAACTTTTAGAAAAATAGCATCACACACTTTGCTCTGCATCCACATGGCCACTGCCATTCATTCAATTCAAGAAAAGCAAATAATTATTGTGAATTGCAAAGAAAACTGTATTTTAACCCTTCCTATATGGGCTTTTCAGCACTGTTTGCCTACCACCATTTTCAGTATCATGTGTGTACTAATTAATAATGCTGCTTTACAAATAAAAGTGTTGTGAGATGGTAAGAGCTTTAAAAGACAAATAAAATGTAAGACTGAGGCAAGTTTGTGACTAATTCTCATCATGAATTTAAACATGGCACCACTTTAGCACTCAAATAGGGCGGTGTGTAGAACTGGCACTGTAACTTTAATTGCATATAGGCTTCTTGTGGATAAGTTGCTACGTTACTGTCTTCAGTCAAAGTGATCTGGTCATTTTATTGAGTTTCATAGGACACCAGGCCTGAGATTACATAATGTCCTACATATATAACATCTTTATTTTTCTTACTATTTTATGGAAATGCACCTTTTTGGGAGGTGTTCAGTTTTGACTGGAAGAAATCAAGGGATAGACACTGCACCATCTCCTCGCTCATTCATCATTTCTCATATTTAATTGAGTACCTAAAGTACCTAGAGTACTTTGACTTTATCTTGTTTCTGTTTATGACTATGACTCATTTTCCACTGAATTAAAGAAGCCTTTAGCACTCCATATCTCTTCTGTGGAGGAATTTGTATGGTGTAATCTAGCTCTCCCTCAAATTCCTTTATGACAAAATAAGCCTGATATCTTTTTTTACATTTATTATATAAGACTCATTCATTACTCAGACCCTATCTCTGGTGTCCCTCTTGTTACCTTTCACAACCTCCTTTTTGAAGGGGATGAGGACTGACTCAGTGCTCTACAACCAGCTGTACCAGTGACATGCATACTGGAAGTCATCAGTCTGATCCTGATAGTTACTGCCCTACCTACATGTTCTCAAAGTTTATAAGCTCATCTTGTAAAAGCCTCTCTCGAGCTGTGTTTTCACCATCAGTCTTCAAAAAACACCCGTTCTTTGGGACACTGTAGCCCCATTCTGACACAGTCAATCAGAGATCACCCTTTAAAGCAGGAACTACTTCAGAAGGTTTTTTGGGTTGGTTCAGACAAGCATACAGTTCTGCATAACTGCCTTGTCCTCATTATATACATCCACTAAAGACATCAGCAGCAATTTTGTGTACTTCAAGATTATTGATCAAAGCTTCATTCCTCTACAACCCAGAGCCATGAACCCAATTCAGTCTTTATTCCTCATAAGTACCTTCTGGTGAATGTCATATTATTTTTCAAACCTATTCAGATCACCACACTATCATCTGTTTCACATTGAAATTACGCTGAAAAAAATCTGCAGAAAATCAGCAAGGAAGCATAAGTAGGGCCAATCCTGTTTCATTCCAGCTCTTTTCATCACTCAGGCATTTTGAAAAGCCACGAAAAAAAGCAGAGCTCATCAACACTCACCAAGTGACTCAACTGTCACAGAACATAAAGCAAAACCAGGGAGAAAGAGAAATGCAACTGTGGTGCACTGAAACAACAGCAAAAACTGCCAGTGCCACAACTTTCACAACAGATTAACTGTGAACTTTTACTGCAGCTAAAGGCACATTGTATGGGAAGACTGTCCAGATTCATCTTCATATTCTATGACCTTGTAAATGAGCATTTTGCAAATCCTTATGGTCACAAAACCACACTGAGTGCAGCACTCATATTATCCAACACAGGCATATTTAAAAAAAACTTTTCCAATCCATTATGTAGCATTGCAAACAAGTTACCACAGAAATGGCAAAACTTAAAAGCCCATCAACAAATACATGACTGATAGAAAGAATAACTCTTCACTTTACTCCTTAGCTGGTAAAGAGTTAACTAGGAGTTAGTCAAGGGCTTCTCTGCATCTTAAGGACTAGAGATTTTTAAAAGCTTCTGACAATCCAATAAAATGTTGGACTTCAAACTTCTCAAATTTTTCTTTCCATCTAAATAGTGTCTTAAGGCTACAAGTGTTTTACGTGTCTTAAGGCTCACATTGTATCAGCTGCATTCTCAAAAACAAGGGTTAAAATTTGTGACTTACCAATGTGGGGAAGGCCACAGAAGGGATTTAAGAGTTTGGTTTGTTAAATTTAAGAGCAAAGCATAACTGCATAGCTGGCAGTCAAGGGAGCATGAGAGGAGGAGGAAATATGGCAGGGAAGAGGACAGGGGACTGCTTTGAGACAAGGGGGCACTGAAGACCAAAGGAACTGCAGCTGCAGATACTGGGGAGAAGCACAAGGTGAGGAGGTGAATGTTACGAACCCACAGCAAACCAGTTTTCATTGCAGTTCTGCTCATGGAAGAACTTGTTCTTGATCATGATGATTGCCCAATTGAGGAAGTATTATATTCATCCTCTCTGGTGCCAGGCATAACTGTACATCTAGCCAAACACTCCATTCATTGTCCTTTTATTCCTGCAATTGTGAATCATCTCTGTCTTTGCATATTCATGCCTAAGCCTGCAATTAACCTGCCAGCCATGTTACTCACAGGTAGAAATTGCCAGGTTCCTTTCTTACTATTTATTCATTTTTGTTTAGGCAATGAAGATAGGGAAAATACATATAAACTTACATAGTATTCTATATACTCTCTAGCCTATACCTGATTATTAAGAGCAAATGATCTTATCACACTCAGATAGAAAGCCAACATCCTGTGAGAGAACAGCATATCTGAATCAGATACTAAAAGACATTTAGCATGTCTTGAACTTTGGAACCAAATAAAAGGAAAAACAACATGCAAATATTTTACCAAATAGTCTGTGTTATAAAGAATGAGTATTTACTAAGCAAAATACATGTAAATACTAGTGTTTAGGTATCAAGTATTAAAAATGAGGTTTTCTGCATGTTCTGTGTTCCTATCAGAATCAACACAATGCCAACTGCTCATACTTCTCAAATACTAAGAATCTGGCAGTAAAAATTTGAGGTTAGATAGGGCATTGGCCCTGTTTTCAAGAGATTCTGAGTCCTAAGTTTTCATCTTTAGAAACTTTCAACCAGGTTTTCTTGGAGTATAAAGCTGCTCACCTAATATTTGGATAGACTAATCATCAGTTGTTACTGAAGTCACTGCTTTATGTCGTATTTTCATCTCCTTTTTTGTAAAGTGAAAAGCTCCACATATCTACTCAGTGCTTAGCACTGAGGTTCTCTGTTGCATGCCCATGACCCTGAAAGTTCAATTGCTTAGTTGTTCTGCATACTCATGCAACAGAGTCCCTGCAGGCTTGCCAGCTGCCTCACCTGGGATGCTCCACACCACCAAAATATACTTACAGTCTCCAAAATGTATTCTGTTTGGCTTTGATCCTCTTCAACCTTGTGTTTAATTTTTAATTACTGGGGACACTGTCTTGCAGTGAGGTGATTTGAAAGGTACAGCTAAGGTAACAAGATGCTTTTACACTATCAATAAACATTTTGACTACAACCCCAACAACGTTCTCATAAATCTTATTGCTACACAGAGTTGAAAGAACCTGAATGCCTGTGTTATATGCAGACTAACATTATGATGTGCAGACTGAAAACAAAGAAAATCTTCAAACAACCACACTGCCAGAGGTAAAAAAGGCAGAGGGAGGCTCCTCTTGCACTGAAGCAGCTTTGAAGCTAGCAGCATTAGTGACAGGTCTAGACTAGCATCAAGCCCATAAAGTAAACAAAAAAAACCATGTAGGTAAAACTTGGGATTATCAGCCTTACAGTGTCTCTTAAAACAATTATTTCATTGTTGATATGCTCCATGGCTTTCAAAATCATATCCCATATTAAAAATTCTCACGTGTAACATAAGCAAAAAAATATAGGAAGCATTCTATATATATGTATATAGGTGTATATGCATGTATTTATAGCAATTAATAGCTCTGGGTTGGTTATTTCCCAACACTATACATCTGATTTCTCAAAGTCATCTAGTCATGGTTTGCTTCCTTATAATAGACATAAGAGCAAATTACAGGCTTAAAAGTAAGTGATAGTTGGGACATGGGATTGAAGTCAATCTGTTACTGAAAGTGTTGTCCTGACTGCATTGCAAAGAGGGTGGGAAACAAAAACTTCACCTCTCCAGTTAACACCATAGGAAGGGGTAAACCAGAATTAGAACGACCTAGTTTCAGAGTATTATTATAATATAGATAATGCAGTTTTTCAATTTTAAACCATGAATTAAGCATTTATTTCCATTTCTTGTGTCCAGTAAAGAAAATTACTTAGGAGTTCTTGGGGATTTGTCATGATCTTGGCATCTTGTGTGAGAGACCCATGGTAGTTATAGTATTGTGGCTTCTCATACTACCCAAAAATAGTAAGGAGGTCCCTCAGTATATCACCCCTGAGCACAGGATGAAGCCATGCCAAAGTGTTCTGAGTTAGGTTATTGAATCTGGAATGCTTGATGAAGCTGAGGCTTCTGGTCAGAGATGGGAAACCACTGATTCTTTTCTGCCCAATTTTTAAGTACAACAGCATGTATTAAGTATATTTTAAGCAGTTTGTACAGTATGAAATATGCAATGAATTCCAACTTATTAAAAAAAAGGTTCAAAATTGTCTATTTAAGTTTGCATTAACAGCCTCTCCCTGATGAAAATTTTGCTAATATTGAAGTTGATTATACCAGGTTCATTCCTCAAGGCATTTGTCTGAACTTATGGCATAAATACCTTTAACATAAAAATCACTTTCCACAGCATGCAAATGTATGTTACTGTGTAAAACATTCAGGTCTTTCATTAAAAGGAGGATAGAGTCTAACACACCCAGTTCTAACAGGTTGTCTAAAGACAATCTTCAGAAAGGACCTTTCTATTTTGAAATGCAACACTCCTTGTCTCTGAAACTGTCTGCTTTATACCTTTTGCCTTTTCCCAGTGTTACCCACCACTCTATCAATTTTGCTCAAAAAGCTGGAGGCACTTTCTGCTTCTTCCTTTGTCCAAGCCGTGTTCATACAGTGCTACTTCTTCACATCTATGGGGTTGTCTCATAGAATAAGATAAAAATTGTTCTTCAAATCCCACCAGCTCTTGTCTGGATTGCTAATCCATTCAACAACAGGTAAGCAGTGTTGTCTGTAGGTCTAACTAGGTCATGAGGGAAGGCTGCATAAACATAATGATTTCTGAAGTGCCCTAGGGTCTCCAATACTCTGGATGGACAATCCTAACAACTTCTCTTGGACTTCTGTCCTCTAACAGTATTTATACTTGCTGTTGGATAAATGTTCTCAGAAATGACTGTATATTTTGATACATGATGTTACCTAGTTACATCAAGCCCAACTAACATCCCTCCCAAGAGTAAATTTGCCAAGAAATGGTAAGTCCAAAACCTAAATACCGTCCATGTGAACTAGACAGCTTGCCTTAGCCAGCAGCTCGCTAACCTCATTCTAATTCTGAGGATGCCAATGATGACTGCAGCTTTCCACAGACCTTCAGATTTTTCTCTCAGTGGAAATCTGATTCAATGTTTTATGTACTTGGTCTGTAATAAGGTCTGTGAAGAATGGTTCTGATGTATATTCCTTGCACTCTCAAACCTCCTACTGCCACTCACAGTCACTCGTGGAGTACAGGCAACACAGGAGCCATTTCTAAACAGTATCTTAACACACAAAATCATATTTTTCATGGGGAAATAATACACAGCTTGTGCATGTGAGGAGAAATCTCAAAATATTCCTTGGTTTCAGTCCCATTATTGAAAAGCCTGACGCATTTGGTAAATAATCTCTTTCCTCAGCTGCAGAATTATGATTCTGAAGCCTCACTGTACAGTTCATGCCCAGCTGGTTTTGATGAGCAGAAGGCAAATGGGAACCAGAAACTGCATGAAAAGCATATCTTTAAAAAGGGTGTTTTAACATCCTTAAGCTTTACCATCACTTCTGCCAACAAAAGTATTCTGTACTACACAGACTAAGTAAGATTTTCTGTAGTAAACGGTGGTTTGTGGGATGAGGTTCCCAGTCCCAGCTCAAACATTAAAACTATAGAATCAGACTATAAACATGGCTAGTCAAGAAAAGAGACATCCAAGTAAAAATATTTATAAACAAAGCTAGAATACCACACCTTCCAAGCTCTGTTTTTCTGTGAAACACTTAATCATTGCCCATTTACAAAACAGGATATGAACAGTTTAAGACGGGAGCGAAAGCGTGCGGGGCTGCACATGATCATTTCCTGTCGGGCTTCACCATCTCCTTCTGTGACCTGTGCTAATCAACAATCAGAGATAGGAAATGCCTTTCAGAAGTGTTCCACTACAGAGAATTCAAGGCAGACTTTTAATAACAAAACCCACAGCAAAGGTATTTATCCTGGATTCCAGTATTTTGTGAGGGTCCTCAATATCACTAAAAATTTGTGCTTTTCTACTATATGAGATTTCTAGTTTTGTAGAATTTCTATACTTGTTGAAATCTTCATAAAGATTATGAATTTTGAACACTTGGCTCCTCCAGATGTAGAAAATACTTTCATCTGATAATTTAATTTCAGTAAACTGAATATGTTTCTGAAAATTCTTTTCATTATGGAGGATTTTCCCTTCAGAATTTAATCTGTAATTTGCATTGGACAATTACTACTGTATGTACTATTACTACTGTATTGTCTTCCTACACATGTAGGAGACATATACATGGGGTACACATTCTAATCCATGCTTTCAAATTTGATTTGAAAGTTTTATTTTTTTACCAAGAAAGAAAAACCAAACGTTCCAGGAAGTGCCAGGGTATTCCACATAGCTACTTTTTCTCTTGGATAAGATGCTATTTTCTTCTATTTTTTTTTTAATTTTTTTTTTAAATTCCATCTGTGTTACAGGGAACTTCAGAACATAAACCAAAACACCAGCATTTTTTTAATCAACAGTCTAGCAAAACAAAGATGACTAATGTATGAAAGGCATAATTTCCCAGTCATTCCCTTCACTGCTGTCAGGTGCCACCTTCAAAATCTGTCACTAAATTCTACCAGTGCTGTATGGGTCAATGCATTAAAGAAATCCAAAGGTAATCCAACTTCCAAGAACCTACTCTGACTCAATCTGGTACCCCTCTGATAGTGCTACTTCAATCCCAACCCTTAAAATTTTGCGTGCATAAGGCCTAGTGCTCCAACAGCTGCTCATGTGAACAATACAATTAGTGGATTTGCATATTACAAATACAGTTTTTCCAGAATAACTCCTCTTGTCTTCCTGACAGTGAACAATGAACTCTATCCCACATAACTGAGTACTCACCTTCACTCATTAACTTTCATTATGCATGAGAGCAGGGCCACTGCAACTCTCTCTTGCAGCATGTTCCCTAAAAACTCAGAACTGGGCACAAGAAGACACATAAAACTTCCAGCTAAAGTACTTGTAGATTTTAAAGGCAAAGTAAGGTGCTGAAGACCTCTATACAGAAAATGCCAGCATGGGATTGGTATGCTTTGAAGATACACACCAGCTTCCTACCTATGATAAGTTTCTTCTATCAATTAATTTACTCTTATCTGCTACTATCCAAGTGTTCAAAATTTCCCTTCTTGCACAGCTGTTTTCTCCTTTTTCCATACTCTCTCTATTGGCCTTTTCTTCTACAAACAGTTATATCCATTTACAAGCAATTATTTTATTTTCCTGGTGTTCAAACTCCTATGTTCATCTTTCACCTTTCCATACCCCTAGGTCTGGACCAACTTTTTCCCTTAAATTCCACTTAGAGCTGGTGAGTATATTGGCTCAATGCTCCTGCTGGAAAGAAGCTAAGAGAAATTAAGGAGCAAAATTACCTAAGTCTAAGCATTCCCAAAAATGCTGTGCTTGTTAAGATCCAAGTAATGCAAAGGTAAATGCACAAGTTCCTCAGCTGCATAAACAGCAGGAAGTATGCATAATCATTAACATATAAAACAGGTACCCATTAACTGCTACAGTTTACAGTATCACTTATCACCTGAAATTACAATCAGGAGAATGAAAAAGATCTGGGGCAAGATAAAAAACTTCACAAAATTCACTGAATTCCACCTGGAAAGTGGGCCATAGTTCCGTAACTTTTCTGCACCCTCAGTGTTTCTTCTGCTCAATTAATTACATTCCAAACTCCAAATTTTGGCTAACACATTAGCATACTCTTTGTACTTCAAAGGCTGACTTGCTTATTAGCATAGCCTAGTTCCTGTTACTTGTATAAATAACTATGAACAGGAGTCACATTGATTTAGCTGCAGCTCATTTCTATTGTCTGTACTGGGAATTCCTCAGATTCAAGCTCATGGAAATTTTTGTTTGGTTTGGTGTAATCAATTTTTGATTATGTGTTTCTATAGGGAAAAGTGTCTCTCATTAATAGAAGAAATTAATTTTGTTAGTTACAGATGTTTGTGGGCTCAGTGGTAGGTAGTAAAAAGTTGATGTCAAAACAGATACAAGGAATACATAGAAAGTATTAAATACCAAGGCTAGAAGACAGAATTTGATCTGATTTTCAAATACTTTGGAAAAAAGACTTCATAGACACGGAGTTTTCTCTAAAAAGAGCTTGATTTTAACAGAGTTCACTTCATACATTTGAAAAAGTATTAGAAAGTTTACTTCATTTTGGAAGATTTTTTTTTTCAAGTAGAATAAAGCTGTTAAATTATGGTACACAGGTCAAGTAAGATGCATATACAGGCTTGCTCAGTTCTAACCCATGGCAATTCTTAGGGCCCCACAGCTAAACTTCAGGTAAGTATTATGGTCACTGAGAAGTTGATGAATCAGACCTTTTAAAATGTCCTTTAAAAAAACACAGCAAAGATTTCATCAGGATTTTTTCTCTTCAATTTATTCCTTGTTTGACAAGAAATGTTTCTTCCGAGAAGCTGAAGTTGTGTTTTATTTCTGAAAGAGCATGTACTAAAAGTTTTCTGATGGCATCCTGTCACTTACCACAATAGCACTTTAAAAGGAGATTTAGCATCCTCCTGCTGGATGACCAGAACACCTCATTCTGGCTAGCAAGACAGAAAAGAAGGTAGAACACTTTCTCTTGCGGTGTACAGGATAAAATTCATTTTCTGGGGTTTTGTTTTTTCTCTCTGACAATGCATTTAAATACATTTCTGAATTTTTTTCTAGAACATCTTTGGAAACATCATCAGTTGAGGTTTATTTGGAACCATTCTTCCATGAGTTTGTAGACTGCCTTTCATTAACAGGAGAGCAGGAAGGACAGTGGACAGACGTGACAGGGCCTATGCCATCTGCAACAGCTTCCTCAGCATCCCCATTTCCTCAGCGTATTCTGACCAGCTGTGGCCCCAGAAAGTCCATTTGGATGAGGGCAATCGACTCAACAAATCAGGGCATGTTCTCTCTTTGGTGATGCGGCAGACAAAGTCTGGGCAAAGCTTGGTGTTTTGAAAAGTGTGCTTTCAACTTTCTTCTAGCCAGAAAACAATGGACAATTACTCATTAATTTTAATACCTTATAACCTAGTTTGTATAAACCATATATCCCATGTCAAAACAAGAATGAGGAGGAAGTTCCAGTTTCTTCACAGCTTCTACTGAGCGTGCAGTCACCACCAGCATGGTTGTGGAAATGACGCATCCTTTTGGAGATGCAGTGACAAGCATCTCTTTGAACTGAACTCCAAACTCAAGATGAGTAATGGCAACATGCCCAATGTCTTTGTGTGCTAAGCCAGTAAATGACCCTGTCATCCTCGCATTTTCTTCCATGCCATAGTCCCCTATGCCCTGGCTTAAAAGGGATTTATTACTCATCAGCTGAGAAGACACATCAAGGAGAAAGGAGGAAACTTCAAGTGGTCAGAAATTAGCATATACACTGCCCAAACAGCATCACCTTTTCTGCTAATACAAATATGGGTTTTAATAGGAAAAAAGCTCTGTCCAACATATAATTCCCTAAGTTTTTAATCACTACATGATTTTTTATAGGCCAAACATATACATATATGCATATGTCTTCAGCATATGTATGTTCTTGGTGCTTTAGGAGGAGAAATGGAAAATTATATTTAAAAGACAACAAAAAACTGAAGACCCAAACACAAGAAACAGCAGAAACACTGATGGATGTAACTTTTTAATTCAGTTTGTCTTTTGTGATATATCAATTAGATTAAACGAGATTTTTTTCCAATCTTTTTTCCTATGGAAGGGTAAAATTGCTTTTAGAAAACGAAAGTGTGCAGTTTTCAACCTGACATTATTTTGGAAACTTGCAAAAATATACGGAGGGGATGGATTGTTTGCTTCTTGTCTGGGTTGCTGCTAACAGCAACATATGCAAACAGACCAGAAACTCAAATCACTCTTAAGATACAGGAATTCTTGTCATATTAATATTTCCTACATTATAATTTAGTCATCACTGCCTGTTAGTCAACTTCTAATTTATTAAGTACATGTTTACAAAAAGATTACTTCCATGAAAAATTCCCATCAAAATGTTAATCTGTCAAAACAAGGAACACAGAAATAGCTGATATAGCTGTCACATACTCATAAGAAGTATCAGGGGGAAGATTGCGTTCAGCTGCATTTTGAAGAGAAACACACTCCAGTCTTTAGTATTACACTGCCAGATGCTCAGGTTTCTTTTAATGGAGTTAAGTGGAATAAATTTCTCAAAACACAGTTTTATATATGCTGCACCAAGCATTCCAGAAAACACTGCATTTTCTAAGAAGTTAAGACTTGGCTTTTTCCCCCTCAAATAAAAAAATGCCCAAGTCAGTTTTTTAAAAAAAAAGTATATTTAATATAAAATAAACAAAATATTATACTTGTAAACTGAGATTTTAGTTCACAGGCTTTTTTCAATCCTTTTGTCTTGGAATGACCTATTTACATATCTGAATTAACAAAACTGAATTTGGGTTTTTAATTTCTCCTGCAGTTTCAACACTCTTTTCCTTCAAAAAGTTGATCACAACATCAAAATGTTTGTTTCCCCCAGTAAACAGTAAAGCAGGTGCATTGCTTACGCACATCACAGATTTTGCAAATTAGGTAAAATGCTGTTTTGGTAAAGGTTTTCACAGCCTTCATTGAAATATATGTGAAAAACACAGAAATGGAGAGAAGCAAGGTCCTGGCAATCCTTCCAGTCCCTGCTGCCCTTTGTCATAGAGGTTTTGGCTAAATATACCCACAGGCATTTATCCACCCTTCAAACACTTCCTCTTCAGATCAGTGCTTCACTGCCCACAAGGAAATGTTTCCAGTTACATCCTGCCCCTCTGTGAACTTGACTAGTTTTTACCACTCCAAGCCCCTTCCAACCTAAAAAGAAACAATAGGAGCAAGTTCCCTTTCTCTAAGCAGCCATTTGCCTAAGATTTAAGTGATAATCTACCTTATTCATTTAACCCAAATGTAAAATTAGCATTAGACAGACTCATTTGACGACTATACTTCACCTGCATAACCTGTGCACTACACTACACCGTGCTCTATGTTTAGGTTTGCCTGCTCTTCATGTTAAACACATTTTCCACCACAAGTCTGTTCTTACCAACCCTTCTGAATAAATCCTTCATGTAAACTGTGGAGCATAACTTTTAGACCCACACTTGCATCAGATCTGCACCCACTGTTTCACAGGCAGCACCTCCCAATGAACCTTTCCTTTGAGATTCTCATTATCCGTAGAAGTTGCCTGTTGTTTCTGTGAATGACAAATTGCCTTCTTCATGCAGGCCTGGCCCTTCTCCTGGTGGGTAAATCTCACGTTTGTCACCAGTTGTGGCACACACAACAGCATGTCACAACAGTGCCAGCGAGGCTTTAACACTACTGTACAAAATGTCAGGTTGGAATGTGGGTCCACAAGACTAGGTGGGATCCCAACACTCAGAAACTGGGCTTCAAGGGATGTCTCAACTCTGGAAAAGCAGTGCAACTTGCATCTGGAGTCTGCTCTTCAAGTCTGGAAGGCAGGAAAAGAGACCAAAGCAGCTAAGCTCAGGAACTGCACAGTTAGAAGATATCTCAGCTTGAGCAGGCACTAAAAAAAGGTCCTGAAAACTGCAAGTGTCACCTTAGAAGTTTTCAAAGATATTCCTCTATAGCTCTGTTTATAAAAGTGACACATCAGACATGAAAGAGACTTGCTCACATTACAGAATACATTGCATCATGCTAAAATAATCCCAGTGTGGTTGGAAAATTTCTTCATGGAGAATGACCCAATTATAGGAAAGAAATTTAAACACTGGCTTTCCCTCCATTGCTGAAATGCTGATTACACTTATATATCTCAAGGACAAGTTAACAGATAAATTCAAAGACATGGAAATTTCACACCCCAACAAACATTCAACAACTGAAATGGCATCAATGGAACAGCTTTTTATGCTCTTTACTTTGAATTTTTGATTGTTAGGGTACATGCAAAATTTGGTACATACGGCTACATAATAAGCTTATCTCCACAAAAATGTAGTCCTCTTAACTTGAGCCCTTGCTCTTTGGCAAGATTGGATGAATAGTTTTGAAATGACATGGCACTCCATGGCAGTACTCTGTTTGCAAAAAAGTGCACAGAAGTCAGGCACCTCTTGAACATACCTTCCCATCCTATATCCTGCAGCACCTTCCCAGCTGACCCAATAACCTCAGAGTGTGGGACTGGCATAGATTAGATTTTGAGACAAAGTATTCAAAAAATGTCACTTTTCAATCACTCATCATGCAGTGTCATCTTCCAGGGCCTCCAGCTGACCTTGTCTAGAGTCCATTTCACACCAGATGACTCCACAATCCCCAAAAAGCCTGAAGGATTCACATCTTCCTAAGGACAAGCTCTGCTAAACTGCTCTGAAGGTGATTGATCTTGCTACTTTTAAATCATGGAAAAATGTAGACATTTTTTGTGGTTGTAGGAAAGATAATATTGGCTTTTAATACTCAAATAATTGCTGGTCAGACAACAGGATGTATATCATCTAGAAATGTGAAGTTTGGATCCTTCTTTCTTATGTTTCTGTTCAATCCTTGAGCTCAGACTTGTTAAAGGCATAGATGCTCCTGGGATTGCTTTTCTTCCCCTACACCATTTCTACTGAAGATTCACTCAATGCCTCTAGGCCAGAAACTACAGCACAAAAGACAGGTTGAGGTTCAATTATGAATGATTTCTGGGGTAGAAAAGAAAGCATTTTAGAAACATACAGATACTTAATCATACAAAACCCATATATTGAGGAATCATGCCAAGAAGTAGATTTAAACCTGAAGTCCTAAAGATGCCAGAGCTCAATGAAGCTTAATGCTGTGGTCCCAATTAGTAAAAGTACTTATGCACAAGCTTTGTATTAAGCACCAGTGTAATCCAATGAAGTTTATGAGAAGCATGTTGTCTCAAACAAGCAAAACATGTGTTGAATACAATGGGAGTTCTTTTATGCAAGGTAGAAAGGCTACCTTAAACAAAAATCCAGTATGTGTGAGAATAATACTGGGGCTGAATGACTAATCTCTCTTACTCACATAAACCTTATTTCCCTGTTCAGAGAATTCTGTCCCACCTTTTAAGGTGTTTTTAGTCTGATGGATATAATAAACTTAATACCCCATCCATAAGGTTTTGGGACATGGGATGTGGAGCATTTAATTCTATTATGGTTTTATCAAAAGAAGCTCCTTTCATTCAGTTAAGGATCAGAAAGAAAGCACTTCTAATCCAATGACTCTTCTAATTTTAGTAATGGAGACATAATTCAATTTTAGACATGTAGATAAAAGGATACTAAAAATGAGACATATCAATGAAGGTGTTGTTACAAGTACTGTAAACAATTGCCTGTTTTCTCTTATTGTCTTAAAGTCCTGTGGGAAACTCTCCTCACCGAAACCTGTTCCTTCAAGAGCATGCAAATAATGCCAAAATGCAATAAATAAATAAACTTCATAGAGACATATGAATGATCCACACTCATATTCATAATTTCAAAGAATGTCAGGAGCAGCTACCTCGTTTGTATGAACTCTTTAAAAGGAAGAGGAAAACAGTAATGCTGTCTATGAAATTTTAGTGTCCATTTCCCTTTTCTACATGTCCTACTTGCAAGAGACTACCTCCACCTGCCACTGCCATCCCAAGCTAAGAGAATTTTTGATGCAAATTGGATTCCCACACACACATGCACAGAGGGCAGAGGGGGCACAGCACTAAACACCTGGCAATACATCACCCTGTTGCTACGACTCTTGTGTTCATCAAACATGTAAATGTGCTAAGAATGCACTAATTGCTGCTTTCCCAAGATAACTTTCCCTGTTAACATATTCAGTTTGCACTGTGGCTACTGGTTGCAGCAGTCTCCAACATAGAAGCAGCAGTAAAAGGCATCAGTAGTTTACCTGGGAATTTTTAGGCTACTGATACCTTTTTTTTTTTTTTTTTCATTTTTCTGAAAATTTGTACTATTTCAATGTCAAATGCTTTTTGTGCCTTTTCGGCACATTCAGAATATCCTAGCAAATTACTTGCATCCTTACTACTTACATCCTGCATTTAGACATTCTGTATCATAAAGATTAAGTTAACTAAACACTCTCAGGATCCAGCCAATTTCTAATTATGGTAAACCCAGTAACTTGTCAACAGGAATTGGCTTTCCATGATTAAAATCAAGAAAACAGTTCTTATCAGAGCAAATAACACAGAATTCAGTCTATTTTCTAGCACAGCATCGATCAAAGATAAAGCCAAGAGCAGGAAAACAGAAACTTGTCTTGCAAATAGAACAATATCCTACTAAACACAACTATTGGAGCATTTTCGTGTACTTCAGATATAAGTATTTATACACATTACCTCAGAGCACTCATTTAAAGTAACAAATTTGCTCTTAGAATTCATACAGCAGTAAACAATCCAAGTCTGTAGCATGTACTGCAGAACCAACCCAAGTATGAATTAAAATTCTTGCCTCATAAGTATTTAGATTCTTTTGATAATCAGCAACTGGTGATACAATATGATTTGATTTTGATTTTTTGGATACAATATGATCAGATTCTGAATTTTATACTCTGATGTAAAATCATCTTCTTTCAGTATTTTTCAAATTTGCAGGGAAAAAAAACCTTTCAGCTTCTCCTTAACTGCTGCTTTTGAATGATTTTACATCATTTTGCAAGCCTGCATTTACTCAAGCTGACTCTCTACATTCAATGGTGACTAATAAGGAAGGACTAATGAGCTTAATTCCCTCTTTCTTTTATGCTTTTAAACAAACAAAAGCCCATGCTTTCTTCCTTCTTTTCAACAGCAGAAAAGGAGGGGAGCACTGGCAGCTCAGGGCCAGGGTAAGGAGAGATGAGAGACTGGCAGATGGAAACCTAATCCCTAGCAACCTTCTCCCACCCCTGTCCCCCCCTTCCCCCTTCCCCAATTCTCCATCCCTCTCTCCTATTAAGACCTGCTGAAGCTGACAACTTGCCTTCAGCATCTCCTTCCCTCCCATCCAAAAATGCAAACCTCAAAAGAGGACAGTGGAGGCAGAGGGCCCAGGTAGCTGAACACTGTGATTTCAAACAGAATGAAGAAGGGAGAAAAGGCATCCTGGCAAGTGGGATAAAGGGAAAAGAGAAGGAAAAGGAGGCTTGCTAATTTCTGAGCAGACTAGAAGATTAGCGAGGAGGCTTTGGGCAGAATAAGGGTGCAAAAATGCACTTAAGTTGATCAAATTCTTTGGAGGCTGAAAACAAGTTGGTATAGAGTTATGAAACAAATGCTTTCAACTAGGTAATAACACGTAATTGGCAGCAAAATATTCACCAGTTCTACCAATCAAAACATTATTTCCAAAACACATATTAACATCTACTACCCTTTATACCTTTAAACAATATTATAAGAAATTTGTCAGAATCCTGAAAGATACAGCCTTGGGGAAGAAGAATAATTTCTGAAACTTCACCCCACCCAAACATCACTTCAAATGGCCCTATTTTACATAGACATTTGTTAAGTCTACATAAAGAATAATAGGAGGGAATAGCCAGAAAGCAAGTCCACTCCCCCTCTGTGAGCCATGGCTTCACTCTGCTTGTGTCTGTCAATACACCAGGCCTCATTTTCATCTAAAATTGGTGTCATGCTGCAAAATGTAGTCATTCACTTCAAGAACTGCAATTATTGCTGTGCTCACATGCAGCAAAGCACCATCTGGCCTGTTCACAATGCAGGCACAATGCAGGAAGAGTGAGCACTGATGTAAATGGTTTTCCAGTAATACTGAATTCCTCCATAAAAAGCAAGTACAGTTATATTTCAGTAATTACTCACAGAATCAAGCACTCTTAGATGTCAATGAATACTCAAAAATTTTTGAATGAACCCTGCTATCATCTTCTGTTATGTTTCAGTCAATATTTCAGGGACCTGAAGAATCACTGATTATTAGAATTTGTATCTATCTGGATGGATTTCCAAAATTTCTGAAAAAATATGAGACTGTCATTCCCCTAGGCATATTCAGGTACATTCCTGTTTTTGAGTTGAAGCAACCTATGGATTTTTCAAACACACAAGAAAATAATACCAATCCATGTGGTCATTTCAGTAATAAATTACACAGCTATTAAGTGCTTACCATTTTTTACAACAGCTAACATTTAAATATACATAATCTAATGCTCAAGCCAGCATTTCAGCTATGCCTCTATGAGCAGCAATAATACCACTTAAACTGAATAGCCTGCTATAGTCACAGAATGCATTACTGAGCATATAATGAATGAAACTGCTCACATGGATGGTGGTTACTCCTCTATCCTTCCCTCCCCTCCACTTTGGAAATAGATAAATAGCAATGTGATAACACAGGCAAAGATAATGAGAAGCATTAGTTTGGCCACAGACCTTGGTGATTTTTACACCAGAAGCAACGGCTTCGGCAGCAAGAGCAACCCAAGTTGTGAGGAAAGGCAGTAACTCCAAAAATTAGCTACATCAAATTAGTAGAAATCTCACAGAATTATTTGTTCCAAAGACATCATTCCCTCTTACACTGAGATGTGGTAAAAATCACTGCTCTTGGCAAAGCCTAATGCCTTCTCAACCAGAACCAGGAGACAAATACTCTGCAGATTTTGGATTTTTCCCAGATCAAAATGTTGGAGTACTTGAGAACAAGGTTTCACTTTGGAGCCAAAACTGATTATAATGCTTAGCAGAAAGCAAGTGGCAATTCACTTACCAAGCTGCCACATTTCAACATTTTGTTATAAGGAATTAAACTTGCAAATTTCAGCATGACTGTGCAGTAGAAGTGAAAAACAAAATGGTAAGGACTAACAACCACAGAAAATTTGTGTTCAAACTCAGATTCAGTTCACTTAGCCCAAGCCACCTGACGCTGTTACAAAAATCATTGAATGCAACTCTTAAAATAAAGGAGTACTGTCTTTTACCAAGTGATGAACCCTCATGTCAAATACCAGGGAACACAGATAAGACCCCAGCTGTTAAAAAGCTGGAGTTCAAGGCTCCAGGGGAGAAGAGAAAGGAGGGAGGGACCCAGGGATCTCTGTCTGTGCCAGCCTTTCTTTGTCCATAGAGAAAATCCAGTTAATGACTATTAAATCACAATACATGCCAAGGTACTCAAAAAGATCTCATTTGATAGAGGAAAGAGGCCAGCATTAAACTGAGAACAAGTACAACAAGGAATGGACTGGGGAAA
Source organism: Pseudopodoces humilis (assembly GCF_049639895.1). Lineage (NCBI taxonomy): Eukaryota > Metazoa > Chordata > Aves > Passeriformes > Paridae > Pseudopodoces > Pseudopodoces humilis. Next base: position 117,575,922 of record NC_142200.1, read on the forward strand.
TGAATAGGAAATTTAAAAAGATAGCACATTATTTGTTCCCAGAAGCACAGCATAAGATGTTGGATACAGCAGGCATGTCCACCATTGTTCGCATGATGTCTTTGTTAAGAGTGTAATTTAAGTGTTTGTGTAGAATACAATATATAACCGGGACAGATAAATGAATTCCACATCCCCCAACTGAACAGTCTGCAACAGGAAGTAATGTAAAAATTTAGCTGGTACAGATTGCTTCCAAATAGTTCAACAAATATTTACACATTTTACAATGTACCTATTAAGTTCACAAAAGGAGAATGAAGGCCACTAAAGTTAAAAAAGGCCATTTAAAAATATTAAGAAGGCCATTTAAATATATTAAGGAAATAGTACTTTTGGAACAATGGTAATACTTCTGCTCCATGTCAGTCCATAATCATGACAGGGTAGAGTTGCTTGTGTTTTGCAGCAAGAAGGCAGCCAGTGCATGCAGTCCAAAGGATGATTTACAAGTGTGCTCTGTTATAACCATAAAAGGAGGACAGGAAATCTAATGGCCAGAAATAGAACCACTGTCAATTAAGTAGGGGGCAAAATGCTAGAGAAGCACACTACAAATGAAATGGTAAGTAAAAAGATGGGCAAGTAAAAACAAGGCCAAAGAATGGAGTATCAACATGACACATGGGGATATCATGCAAGAGCGTTCTGTAAAGGATGGTGTCAGGCATGAACTGAGTGCTGAGGTCAAGGAGCCCCAAATTCCTGTCCTGGCACTAACTGACTCTGTGAAGGAAGGGAAATTATTTCATGGTGCTATCTTGCTCTGCAAATCAAAGGCAATGATACCTGCCCACCGACCTATCTCCTGGACATGGCAACAGAGAATCAATCAATGGCCTGACAGTACTTCCAACGCTGCATGTGAAATCCTGGCCCTGCTCAAGCCAGCGGGAATTTTTAATACTGACTTCAACAGTGCCAGGATTCTTATCTACAATTTGCTGTCAAAAATGTTGGCTGTTATTATTTAAAAGGATTTTGAAGCCATTATTCTTAGTTACTGCACAAATCAGAATTGCCCAGTCCATAGGTCGGGAAATAAATGGGGATGTGGAATCCCACTCCCTTTTTCCTGACTTGCCTATTGCTGCTGTGAGCAAAGAGTAAAGATTTGACCTGAACTGATAGTTTTGCTTTCTGTGTTAACAGAGAAGCACCCAGTTCATGGTTACACAGCTAAGATGGATCTTAATGTTAGCACTAATAGAAGGTTTTCAGATGTAAAAAGTTGGCATTTCTATGTTGCAATTTTTCCTAAAACAGCTATTCTTCAATATCTGCCCCAGAGAACTCATTAAAGGTACATAAAGGAGAGGGAATTAAAAAAGAAATACAAGATCAACAAAAAATATTTCCTGCTACTATTATCCTTTTTATTAGACTTTTCAAAATGCAAAAGAAGCTGTCAATATTAACATTATGAATCTAAAAACAAACATTCAGAAAAACTGAAATTACAGACAAAAGGCAAAGCAGTTTCCTATGCTAAACAATGCTGCAAAATAACACTGCTGGCACTGTAACTGGGAGATAACTTCATGCCAACATCATGTCTTCTCCATATGTCAGCTAAGAAGACAGAAGTTGTTAGTGAAAACTTCCAGAGTTCTTCACAGAAACTAGGGGGACGGGAAAGGAAGGAAAAATCCTGCCTATTAAAATAAAAAAATAAAAAAATTAATAAATAATACCTCTCTGGAACATATGTCATGGAATCACAGAAATGTTTAGTTTGAAAAAGACCTCTAAGACAAAAGTCCAACCATTAACCCAGCATGCCAAAATGACCACTAAACTATACCCCAAAGCTCCACATCTACACAGGTTTAAATACGTCCAAGGGCTGGTGACTCCACCACTTCCTCGGACAGCCTGTTCCAAGGCTTGACAACCCAGTGAATAAACTTTTCCTAACACAGAATCTAAACCTCCCCTGCTGCAACTTGAGGCCAAGTTTCCTCTTGTCCTAGTGCTTGTTCCTTGGGAAAACAGACATCTTTCCTCCCTTAAAAGGTTTGATCTCTCTGCTGTCCAACCACATTTTGATCCTAACATCTCCAGTGCTAAAGTGTCAAGAGTGTCTCACCCCAAATTTGTGGAAATTCTGGCTCATTACAAAAGTTCTCCTCAAGACTGAAAGTAATTCTTATTACCAGTTTGAACCTCAGTTTGAACCTGTGCTTGTCAGATATGCTACTCTTAATATTTGCAAGCGAGAAAAACTTAAGTAGAGAACTACCTCAGCCTTACACCAGTCACTGCAATGGAGTGCAAATAAATTTTATAGTACAGTGAAGCCATCATCCCTTTGTATCCTTTTTAGCTTGGAAATTGAATGGTATTTTTATTGAATGTGGATCTTACAGTGGTCAAAGGCTAATATCTTATAAATCACTCTTCATGCTTCAAATGCATTTGCAAAGAATTAAGAAAGAGCTTAGAAATGTACGTAAAAATAATAACCAGGAGTTTCAATAACAGTATTTATCATTCAACCAAGAAGTAAAAGCACAGCTTTGCTGTGGAGGAAGAAGGCATCAGCTCACATATTAGCATAAGCCACCGAGTTCTGTTTTCATGTGTCCCTGTCATGATCAAATGGTTATGCAGTCCCTTCCCACCCTGACATCAAGATGCTATCTGCAGTATTTCAATTTTTACAGTCCTGTTACTTCAAGATGCTGCAGCTAAAAGCATGTCTAGACAGAAAAATGCGGCAGATTCTACCTCTGCTGTTTAAGCCCGTGCATTTACAAGTCTTAAAATGTAGCTACTCTGTGGTAGACTTTGATGATAATCACAGCTGCTCATGAAACATCTGGAGTGAGAAGTGCCAAGTCTGTGTCTTCGGTATGAAGGTGATGATAATGTTGTCCTTCAAATTTGCACTGGGCTGATCTCCTGCACAAGCTCCATGTGTCACCTTTTAGAGAAAGTCCCGAAACCAGCACAGTGGATTGCTCAATTCATGGCTAATTTTACACCAGCAGTGGCAATGACTTAACTCTCAGTGCTAAGTTCCCCTTTGGGGTTCTTGCAGCTCCCTCCCTTACAAACTCCTTTGCAGCAGCAGATGCTTTCTAACTTCCACGTTAACCTGTTGACCTTGCTCTGTGCTGGAAGGCTGTGGCAGCACTTAACCCACAAATTCTTCTTCTAGTGTGCTTGTGGCAGTGAAGAGCCTTAATTCCCTGACTGATTAAATGTCTTCCATGAACATAAGGTATTGGCATCATTAATCAAAACAGCTGGTAGAGTCTCACCTGGTCCCAAAACTGGCATTCTTGTGGAAATGAATGGATGGGTTTAACAACCACTTTTTAAAGAGATATAACTGAAAGTTATTTTAAATTATGGTTACTTTAATTTAGATGTCTAAAAATACAATTACTTATTTCTGTTACAGTAAGTTTCAAGATGAAAGGGAAAAATTTTGACTTGAAATGACAAGAAGCTGAAGTTTCTCAGTGTTAATTAATCACAAAGTTTATTAACACTGATATTGTTTCATTCACAGACATACTTCAGACTCTAGAGACTCTAACAAATACATTTTTCCCCTTTTTTAATGTACGTAACTAATCAGACTGAAAGAGCTCACATTCATTCACTCATACAGACACAGCAAATCAGCTTTCACATTTCTAGAAAGCTGAGTTTCAACTTAGTTCCAAAATGACAGTCCCTGTTTTTCCCACAGGCAACAAAACTTACTGTAATTCATTTCCCAATTAGCATTTAATCTAAGAGAGTGAAAAATCTTAAAGACACGACGTTCCTGTAGGTTTATGTGGCTGTGAGACTCGGAAGACAGGGGGAAGTCAAGCACTTTAACACCAGTGATAGTGTTAGAGGGCAGAACACCACTGGGGATGTCATTGTGGGGACAGATAGACAACCCTGATGGGCTGCACACATTTCCTGATGAGTAAGTGCACATACAGCTAGACACTAAAGAAAGGACAGGGTGACTTTAGGCCAACCAAGCCCAAAAATGCAGAAGGTATTTGAAGAAGTAGTTTACAGGTTTAGGAGAAGGTGGAAGAAATCAGGGAGGGCTGCAGGGAGGTGGATATAGGGGAAAATATGAGCACATGTGAGGGGAAGGCAGATAGGGACAGTGCCTGGAGCGTTACAGCTGGGGTGTCACACAGCGTCTAACTGGGATCCGGTGCCATGGGTAGCTTGGAGCACTTGGGATAAAGAGGGATAAGATGTTCAGCTATTCACAGAATTCCTTATTTTCTCCATTCCCCAAGCTGTCCACCAGAAAATCCTCAGAAACTGCTGTTAGGACTTAACAGTTCCATTCCAAACCAAAGCCTAGGCATGTGTTATCCCAGACAATAAACAAACACTGTAAGAATTACTGGATGAAACACACAATTGAATCTGCTAATGGAAACAAAATAATCACAGGCTTTATCCCCATGATCAAGAATATCACACAACCTTTAGCTGACCAACTGAGACATGCTGTCACTTCATTTTGATGATGCAATCAGCTGTACACAGCTGATCCATGTACTGTGTGGGGACCTGCTGATAGAAGTGATGTTCTGCAAAGCAGAAATGTGTAGCCATATGGAGCTCGTTGCAAGAATGAGCCTCTCTTTACACTCCTGGTTGAATTTCTCACATATCCTCATTATCTGTTATTGAGCATTTGCAGGGATCCAATATTCTGAACCATGGAGCCAATTCCACTTTACTGTTCTCCAAAGCATTTCTACTCCACCAAAGATATTTTAGAGACATAAGTGTAAGTGGCATTTACTCCCTGTTGAAAAGATTTAAAAGTTTTATGTTTTTCCATCTATTTTTTCCAGAGTTTAAACTAATATCTGTGTCATCTCTGAAATTCCCTATATAGCTATTTGATTTATAATGAGTTGTTTCTTAAGATTCAATGGGACCAAAGAGCTTCATGTGAATAAAGGTTTTATGTTCTTTATTTTACCATCATGTCACTTAAGACCATCACACATCTGAAAACTTAAACTTATCAAGTCACTGACAGGTTAAAAAAAATGCTTGCAGAATGTGTTCAAGTTAGAGAAATCTGTTTCCTAAAATGACACAGTCTGATAATCTCTCTGGTCTTACAGTAATCTAAGTCTCAGCTACAAAATATTTCATATATGAAAGAAGTTATTCATTCAGCATTTAAAAGCTGAGTTGAAAAAAATCTCACTGTAAAATATACCCCCAATAAATGTTATTTATCTAAAGCTGCTCAAGAGACAGTTTGGGTTAAAAAAGAAAGCAATGCTGCAACGATTAATAATTAACCAGTTTCTAGTAACAGCTTTATTGAATTGGAAAGACAAACTGTCAGCTGTGCAGAAATTCACAATATTTTTATCACCCAGGTAGTATGAAATATAGAACCTGAAAATTGGCACTATTTCTCCAGGCAGAAAAGTTTTTTTGGCAGTAGCCCAAGTTAATACAATAGATCACAGAAAATCACCGTTTCCAGTCTGCTGTTTCAAAGGAACAGGGGGAAAAAAATATAGAAAAAAGACTGCATCCTTAGGGAAAAAAAAAAACCAAAAAAAACAAGTCTGTGCATGCAGACAGCAAAGCAGGACTCTAAAATGTTCATGCATGAGTTCACTTTTCCCTCTTTTTGTTTTTATTTTTTTTGTTTTAATCCTTTGGCGCTATAGAACTATTGCCACCTCTGTTTAATAAACACATTTCATTTAAATAGCTTTCTTGAGTTCCAGCTCACCCACCTAATAAAACACACCATGTTTCAGAGATGGGGTAATATTCCAAGCACAAACAGTGTGATTTTATGTTTTGCAAAGTAACATTACCTCATATGGTTGATAATTACATTTTAATATTGATGCCGACAGTAGCCCATGAAAATGTGCACCTAGACTCAACTTTGGAATTTCATGGTTTATCATAGCTTGGTAGTAGACACTCCTTAGCCCATTTTTTCCTTTGTTTTTAATACAGAATATTGTTGGTTTGTTGTTTTTTTATTTTCTCAGAAAGCTCCCATTATGGTCAGCTGTGCTGAAATTCAAAAAAACATCCTAAGAGAGTGAAGATGCTCTGTTAAAACCTAAAAATGGCTCAGATACTAAGGAATTAGCAAAATTCATTTGTAATTGATAAGGTTAATACTGTTTTTTACGTAAAAGGAATGATACAGGCACAAAAAGGTTTTACAGCTCTGAATGAGGGGAAGAAGTGGTGGGGGGCAAGATGAGGAACTGAAGAGAAAGACCCGGTCATTTTGGAAAACCTCTGCAAGCAAAGCTGTTAGAAATTATCAACGTGCCATATAAAGTGTATGAAGAGCAAGGAAAAGCACGTTTAAGGAGAGGAGACCATTGCTATGCAAAGGCCATAATGAGATTTCTGCTTTTCACTGTCAGCCCTGCTTCTCCAACGGCGCCGTCTGCCAGCTCACAGAAGGACAAGGGGAGTGCCAGCACCACGAGCGCGTGGCAGCAGGAAGAGCAAAGACCAGGAGCAGGCAGCAGGCTGGGACACCACCTCTCCCTGGCACCATCAAGGTGTTCAGCCTGCTCAAGCTGTCTCCTGGATCTTCATACTGCGACCCCACTCCACACATCTTCTCCAGCGCTGGGGATTACTCTGAGCAAGGTGAAAAGGATTGCCATAATCAAGGTGAAAATAGGGAGCAAGGGATAGGATGGAGGGGGGCCACACAGAACATGGCAGGTGCGTTCAGGAGAACACATTCCCAAAGGAGATGCCTCAGGAAAGTGAGAGGTCACATCATCCCAGTCAGATGGAAGCCTCTGGGGTGTTATTTCTGCTGCTTCTGGAATAGGCCTCCCTAGCTCTTCACAGGAATACATTTCAGTGTCAGCTTTTCCTTAATTAACACAGAGCCCCACCCCTTACAATCATATTAAAAATGTATTAATAAACTACAAATAAGCAACCGGAAACCACACACCCTATACCTCTTTGTGTCATGGGGAAACTGAAAGGTATTTCTGATCAGCCGAGAAGAGGTGCTTCTCAGAGAGGGATATTTCCAGGCTGCTCCATCTCTGCACATTACTCACACAGCTGAACTATTCTCTTGCAAGGTCTAAAAATAAATTTGCTTTCAGATAAAGCTCAGTGTTGTAAATTTCAAACACAAGGAGGAAGGTTCAGAAAGTCAGCATGGAAAAAAATTATATTATCATAAAGAGAGCTCACATTTGAAGTTTAAAGAAGAAAGTTCACAGAGCAACAGCTTCTTGTCTGGAACAGGTCAGATCAAGATTAATGGCTAGGTAATGTGACAGCTCCTGAGTACATATATATGTGTCTGTAGTCTTCCATTAAATTTATATAAACTGCATCGTTCTGTTTTAAAGAAGAATGTCTGCTCGCTGTTTCATCTTTTCTGAAATTCTTTTACCTTCTTCTTTTAAAATATTTGCAAATCACTAATCCCTCTCAGTTTCTCTTCCCTTTTAGCAGCAGTGTCAGTGATGTCTTATGATGCAATCCATTTACCCCTCTGCTTCTGACTCTCTAAAAAGCTTTTTCATCAAAAACGATACCAAAGCTAAGTGTCAGACCTCACCAAACTTGTGTGGACCACATCAGTCCACACTTATTAAGGCTGTTCACCAACACTGATTCCTCAGCTGGATTTATCAGATGTGACAAAGACATGCAGTTTTAGGGGAGTGTTCCAGATTATTCCTGGAATAAGGTTTTCCCACTTTGGTCCCAAAAAATGTACAAGGAGTCTTGCTAAACCATCTCCATCCAAATTCCAGACCACAGTAGCTCAAAACTGAGATCTCCCTCCCCAGACTCTGGGTTCAAAGGCAGCTTGGCTGACCCTCAGGCAGCCCACAGGTGCTGGAGCCAGCAGCATCACATCTGAAGAGACAGTTGCAGCTGTTTTAGAGCCTGATAAAAACAAACAAAACTCAGCTTTGACTGCCTAAATTCCACTACACTTAGAATTATTCCTCTTGTCAAGAATGATTATCTGCTCCCTATCTGTGATGAACACACACAGTCCCACCCAGTTCTTAGAGTCTGGACTCTATTAATGGGTTTGTAACTGTAGGTAGTGTTGATACACATACAAGGAAGTTTTGACAGGACTGGTAAAACCTTCAAAATCTGATTTTTAAGTCACCCTGGAGGATAAATTAAACCTTGCTAAAAGGAAACTATCTAAATGGGGAAGCTAATAGAATTAAACCTTCCTAGGTAATACGGCAAACAGGGATACCACGTTGGAGGCTGAGTGGTAAATAAATGCCACATAGCACAAAAAAGATTTGGGAAAGTGGCAAAGCAAGCCAGTGCAGCTGAACAACAGGGTATGAGAGGCTGTAAGAAGCAAACTAACATCCTTCTGAAAGCTGGAGTCGTGTCCAAGTGAAGGAAGTAGGAAGACTCATGACCTATTTTTGGCTAAATAAGTGAAAAAAAAAATCAAACCAAAATGAAAGCAAACTTAAACCACAATTGGATAAGTCAAAAGGCAGCTTGTGGAATGACTATGAGAAGACACAAGAACTAACCACAGCCCCTTTTCCACGTATGAATGCAAGACCTGTCAGTCTGGCCAATAGTTGATCAAGGGATAAAAGCAGCACTTAGAGAAGAAAATAAGTATTTTGAGCTCTGTATACAGAGAACCCAGATGCAAGGGAAGCTGACATGTAAGAACATTTCTTTATGAGGTATTGGTTTGGATCATCCATTTAAAATGGAGATTTCAGTGGAAAAGGCTACAGAATGAACATATGAGCAATAACAATTTGCACACATCAGAAGATACTATGAAAGCATTCTTAAGGAACTCATGGATGAAACAGCAGTGCGAGTAACTGTCTCTTTTAAAACTGCCTCAGAATCAAAGTACTGCAAAATGGCTTACACCATGGCCATTTCATAAAGGGCTCCAAGAGAAAGCCAAAAAACCCAGGTAGTCTCAAATTGATAGAAACTTTTGAAAAGAACAGTGCTGGCAGACTCATGGTAATATGTTATATTAGGCAAGTCAACACAACTCTCATAAAAGCACGAAAATTCCACAAATGAAAAAGGAAAGCAAATACTAAGGAACCGAGGACACATCCTGATTTCAGTGGAATAAATATAAAATGCATCCATCACATGATGACTGTTTTCATTTCTGGTCCATTTTGAAAAGATTACCTGAATGAAATAAAATTAGCTATACAAGTTCACAAAGCAACTGAAAAAGGCATCTTTTTGCATAACACATTCAAAGTCTGGAGCTCTTCCTCACAGGATGTCCAAAGTTTACATGGGTCCACGTAACAACTTAACCAAATTCATGACATCAAATACAAGAATAAAAAATATATATTAAACTTCAGAGCCCAGCTTTTTGTCTCGGGAAGTCCCCAAGGCACAGATTTCTGGATGCTAGCGGGATATCCTGCAGGAGTTTACTCCATGCATTTTTCCTGTCCTTATGCAGCACTGGCTGGTGGGTGCAGGTGGAAGAAGGACATGGGCTGTAGCTGAGCCTGTGGCCACTGCTGCAGCTCTTCCTACACAAACAAGCTCTAGTGGCTGTTCTGGCTGCTGTGCTACACCCAGCTGCCCAGCATAGCCTAATAAACTGCAAAGGGACCCAGAACAGGGAAAACAGAATGCAGACAAAGTCATCTCACAGGAATTTTGTTTGTCCCCCTTCATACTTTTTTGGCTCACCTACCTTCTCATACATTTATTCTACTATTTCCAAAAGTAGGGAGAGCGAGGACCAGCATGAGCAAGACATTTTGACAAAGTTCTGCAAAGAGTTTGAGACAGTCTCCTCATACTTGTACTTGTACTTGTACTGTAAGCCAAGATTTTTATACCCCTCTTACTAAGCCTGTGCAAAGGAAATGTACCCCTGACAATATAAACCCCGCAGCAGCACTACAGATTCAGACATTTAGTAGCAGACCTGGTTTGATTCCATTTTGCACTGCCAGGAACTGAACAGTGCTCTGACAGGTCAACTATTAGAACTTCTCATAGAACACTCACAGGCAGTCTCTCTCTCTGATGGAAGGACCCAGCTGATCGTCCCCAAGGTTTGGTCCTTTAGGATTACAGATTATAAACACTGGTGTGTTTACTAAGCAGAAGAGTGGAGGTCTGGCTGTTTTTGGAGGAGCTGTGGGATGAAGATAGGCTGGCTTAAAATTTGATTTGGTTTCAAGTAATAACCTCACTAAAAACTCTCTTTCTCAGCATTTCAGAAATTTGGTCCAGGCCTGAAGGCAAGTTTCTCATTCTTTTCTAGAGTTCCCTCAGATGAGAGTTGGCATCTCCCATTACATGGACTGCAGGCTCCAATAAATCACAGGATACAGTAAACTGAGCTGACTACTAAGTCTTACCCATAAGATCATATTTCTTTAAGTTTGTCACAACCTGGCAGGTAATCAGAAAGAAAATGCCCTTGCTCTGAGCTTATGGGAGCCCTACATATACAAAAAGTCCTGAAGTCATTCCTGCTTGACATTGCACAAACAGACTCAGTATCTGCAAGCAAGATAAACATATTCATGGTGGGAAAAATCTGCTAAAATAAAATATGCAAATGCTTTCAGGCTTGCATGTCGTTGATATTTTGGAAAGGTTCTGTGCGCCCACGATGTTTCTCCTTTCAAGGATGGTAGGGGACATGTCCAAATCGTTACCTCAACAGCTGCTATTCCAAATGGTGCTCCACAGCCCCAGAAATGAACAGCACCAACTTCTTTAAGTACATAGCAGTGAATAAATCTGTTCTGAAATGTTTACTCTGGAACAGCCTGATCATCAAGGATGCAGAAAGTCAGCATCAGACTAAGTAACTGTTAGAACATAAATCCAGGATAACACTGTTCATGTCATTGACATCTCTTGCAGCTGCTTAACTGGTTTAAGCATGTCTACCTAACCACAAGCCTAAGCACAGAAAAGCTTTACATCAGGAGGAAGATGTTACATATAAGAAAGGAGGAATAAACAAAAAGAAATCTATCTAAATTTTACTGACACAATGCATGTCGTAAACTGATTTGATAAAAAGAACCAAAAATGTATGGGACAAATTAGGACACGCTATTACACAAAACCAAAATAAGGTAAACTATAAAAGTGGGGGGGAAAATACATCCTTTATATGAGGTAATGTTCCCAATGAGGTCCAAGGAGGGACTGCAATTCATTCACTGACGAACAAAGAATGTTTCCTGATGAATCTTCTATTTTTATTCTATCTAGACTTTAATTTTATTAATGATAGTAGCTGAGTGGTTCAAATTTTCTGCCTAATTTCTTCCCAGTTGTGAAACAGGTGCTGTGAAGATTAGTTAAGTATTTACAGGGTGATGAAAAAAAAATAGTTTTTAAAGAAATCCTGCTGTTACCAAGCTTTTAATTATATATTATAGTATTTCCGGTGCTTTTGAAGTTAATATACTTCTTACAAACCCTAGACAGTGATGGAGTTTCCCTCTATAAAACACATCCCTTTCAGACAAATTTATGTACTCTTATGCTTTCTAGATGTTTGGACACTTTCAATCAATACACTACTGCCAGGAGTTCAGTGTGCCATTTTCTAAAGCTGCTTAAGAGGTGGAGCTGAAAGCCTTTTCCTGTAAAGTGAAAGTAAATTACACTACTCAATTACACTTACAATCATTTTATATTGAGTTTTTTCTTATTTAATTTTTGAAAAGTCTATTTTCATAAGCTTATTATGCATATTGATAAGTCAAATAATTTTTTTTTTAAAAAATCAGCTTGAACCAGACTCTCCCTCATTTTCATCACTTAGGCTACAGTACTTGCCAATAATTGTGAATAATATAAATTTTAAATTACACTTTTCAGTGAATGTATTTATTACTGTCACATCTGAGCAAGAGGAAGCAATTGTAATACCAAGTGATGACACACACTCATCAAACCAAAAGAGATCAAAGGATCTAAAACAAACACAAGACAGAAAAGGTTTTCCATGAGCCAAAGTTCTCTGCAGTGACTCTTTAGAGACAATGTGCCTCCTTCTTCTCATCTAACAGAATTAAAGGAGAAATGGCTCGTGGGGCCACGGGGAGCAAATTCCTGCTACTTTCCTAAACATTCTCATTCCTTTTAGTTTCTTAAACATAAACACACATTTTCATACATGTCATTAGCAAAAGTGTGCTCGTTCTTCACCATTTTGATTGTAGTTTACACACACTACCCCCCTGCTCCTAGCATTTTTCAAGTCACAAGATTTTTGTTCTCCCAACAGGCATTTGTTCTATATTTATACAGCTACCAACTTCTCGGTGGTTTTTCACCTGATTTCTACATATATGTATTGTCAGCATAAATGACACAGTAGTAATTATAATATCCTGCTCAACAACATTCAACAAAGTAGACCTCCAGCCCTGACTGCACCTCTCACATGCCTATGAACACTTCTAACTAATAATGACCTGTTTTCTTAAGTAAGGTTTTACTTTGAAATTATCTTCATTTCATCATTTTATAGTTAAACCATCATACGTTCAGCTCCTGGGCTAAACAACTCAAAACTAAATAAAAGAAGAAAAAAATCCTTGAAAACAGCAGGTTCAGTTTTAAATTTCTGATGCCAGGAATGCATTCTGTTGGTGAAAAAAGGGAGCAATGAGCTTCCAAGAATATATCCAGCAGAAAGGAAAATGAAAGATGAGAAGCTTAGTGTTACTCAACAAATGAGGATAATTAATGCTGTATTCCTCCACCTTTTAAGTCAATGATCTAGAGTACTATAACATAACTGAACAATGTTCAGGAATAGTTGTTCCATAATAACTATTCCATAATATTTCCATGTCTGAAAATATTTTATTTTAGCTCTTATGATCTTTTTTCAAAATAGTTTTCATGTACAAATAGCCCATATATAGCCTGTACACATTTGCCATATTTTGTAGTGCTAGAGGAAATCACACACTATGGGTTGATTTCTTAAGTTGCCAGTGCTTAGAGATTTACTGTTACATTAATCATTAAAAATAATACACTTAACTCTGGTTTTGCACTTATACTTCATTTCTTCAGGTTTATTTTTAAAATCAATGGTAAAGAGCAATTTAATGGATTTGGGAGGAGAGTTTCATGTGTTTTCTTTCTTGGAGCTTATTGAAGGACCTAATCCATCAATTCTGAAAGGAAAAAAAACAACTGTTTAGCAGTGTGCAAAAGCACCAGCCAGCCATGCTACCCAGCAGCGTGCCCAGAAAACCTCATGTATTCACAATACTTCCTCAAATTGCAGGAGAAATCACTCAAACTGCTACAGGGAAAGCCACCACCGTGGTCACTCCAGGTGTGGTGTGGATGGAAATGCAGCTCTTGGAGAGTTCCATAGAAATGCTATTTTGTGTTTACCTAAAATGCTACCACAGCACAGGATAATTGTTCACTTTGACAGATACCTGTTGGTTCAGTTGGAGGAAAAGGGGCTACAGCTGAAGATTTTGTGGCCAGGGACTGATGCTATGCCTTAAAGCCCATCTGTTCATGGTAAGGCCTGAACCCAGCATTGAACATTTTCTATCAGGCTTTCTCTCCCATGCCTGGGTGTACTCATCTGCTACCAAAATGACCAGCAATTCTACATTAAAAAAACTATACATTCCCACTCTGGTAAATAACATAGACTGATACAGCAACCTGCTTTGGAAAGAGACTTCAGGATCCTGATTCTTCTTTCTGTACAACCAAAATAAAAACATCACTTTTTTTGTCTACATAGCTTCGTGAAAACTCACCAATAAAACATCTACTTACCTCCATCCTCCAGCTAACTTTATTTCTCCTTACTGATTTAATGCTGTTTTTAGTGTCAGAATGGAACAGGAGAAAAAAGCATGCCTGTCAATCACTATTTCCATGGCTTAATATGTCTCCCAGCCTTAAATTTCATCCATGACAGTCAGCTCTATTCCATTATTTATAGTTATTTCTAAACTTAAGCAAAATTTCCAACATACACCAATACATTAGAGATGAAGGAGCACGAGGGAGCTTAGAATTGTCATTCGTCTATCCATTTTTTGTTGAGACATCAAAGGGTTCAATATTCTTTCAGTAAATACATTTGTCAACATGAAACATTCTAACTACATGCTTCAGATTGCAAAATAAAACAGAGAGCTATCACATCATGATGCTGAAAGCTATCCATCATCTTGGTTTGCCAGGTAGAAGATCAGGAATTATGGAGAGTATGCTCCCTCAAGAAGCAGATATTTATAGAAATTACATATAATTTAAGTCTTATATATAATCCTTAGAAGTTCATCACCAATTAATTGACGTGTTATATATATCTACATATAAACTGACTATTAAAGAAGTTATGTACTTGGATGAGGGGAGTTTTACCACATAGCTTATAATAATTTGTCCCATCACAACAGCAGATGCTAATTTAATGGAAACTGCATAAAAATACTCAGAAAAGCAGCTACCCCATCCAGTAGCTGCTGATTTACTAACTCAATGAAGTGGGAACAGAAGGGACCAAGCCGCTTGAAGGGTCAGGACTTAACACCTTGTCTTCATAAAGGGTTTTTCATTAACAAACCAAATCTTCTACAAATAATTAATTTAGCTTTATTACACTTCTGCGCATTACAAAAATTTGATTGCAACATTCAGGTTTTTTTATAAAGCCCTAAATCTTGGAGCTTTGAGGAACCTTATATGAAAAATTGTGTTCTAGCTCTTGAAAGTTCATTAATTGTTAGCCTTAATACTGGAATCAGAAAGAATGAAATATGATCCAGCTGTAGCTGGATCATAAATCCAGCTGGTTCATGTATTCACATGGCAAAGGAGAAGAGGGAAAAAGCCATTCAATCAAAAGAAGAAAGAGAGCTTGAGACAGATTGATCTACTTTTCAATACAGCACATGATTAGTAAGATTTTCCTATCAGGTCTCCTTGTAACACAGGTGCAGGTTTTGGTTTTGTTTTTAACCTGCAAAACATAACGTCAGCATTCCGTATTTTAAATTCGCCCCCTACTTTCTTCTCTTTTAGGAGCGCTTGGCTTCAGAACTCAGGACCTAGAAGTAAAGGTGTGCTGATTCAGCAGCAGTAACTCTACCAGCCTGGCAGATAAGAACAGCAACGACAGGTCAGATCAGTAGATTATCTCCCACAGTGACTATCAGTGGATACATAAGGAAGTGTTAAAGAATACAGCAGCTTTATAGCGTACATATTTCACCAGCTTCCCAGCTTACATACAGCCCAGGGACTGAGCAGAGCTGCTATCATTGTGCTTAACAGCAGTAGATGGATCTTTTTCCTGCAAAGTTATCTAGATGTGCTAACAGCCCATGTCAGCCAGCAGCATCTCTAATTTTCCATGCCAAAGAGGTCCACAGTTAATGTGTGTCACTGCTCTAGGCAGTGCCTAACCCTCAATGCCTGGGCAGGAGAGGATATGGTTTGCTCTGAAGTTATACATGCTTACACACACTGAAACTGCTTAAAAATGGGGCACACAAGGACTGGCACTGTCTGCACAGCCACAGCACTGTGGAATGTGCCAAAATATTACAGTGCTACATGCACAGAAAGGTAGGGTACAGCCACACAAAAAGTGCCACTCAATTGGCTTTAACAGCAACCATATCAATGCCTTGGAGAAGCTGAAAATTGAGAATTTTATGTGTCTCTCACGAAATTGAGAGTCTGGGTCTCCCATGATCCCCCCCTCCTTTCCTCTTTCCTTTGGGGCAATCTGATTTAGTCTTTTTAGTTTATTATTTAGTTTATTATGGGGAATTAAGGTGGAATCAGTGCAGTTTCACACAGCAGAAAAACATGACAGCAGATATCCATGATTTTTGATGGCAAACTTAATGCTGAAAGAGCTCTTAGGCTTCTTTTGCTTTTGACCACAGCACACATCCTCTGGCACACAGCACACTGGTGGAGGAGAACTCCTGCTCCAGGGAACTTCTCCTGCCTTTGCAATGGCTGTGCCCCATATACCTGTACATGATGTCTACTTGGCATTTTTCATCCTTGCCACACACAAAGCCAATCATTTAACCAATCAATCGGCCAAGATAAGACAAATTTTTAGCAATTAAACATCTGCTCAACAACTGAGCCTCATTTACAAACTGAGGTCTCCATCTCTTCTGACATCCATTTTTGTTCCATTGTGAAATAAAAAGTGTAACATCACAAACACACCACTTTATCTAAGAGCTACAAGTGGTGTTTATGTAGCCAACAAGAAGATGAGAATGAAGAAGAGGAACAGCCACATGAGAAGCTTGCAAGAAGAAACTGAGAAATGCGACTTCACATAGGTCACAGCAGGTGACACGTGATTTACTGATGATAAGAAAGTGCCCACCTAGTACTTTCTACACTGTCATCAATAGCACCACACTGGAAACACCTTGTCTCTGTGGAATTGGACTGCCTGATAAAGATATCCTCAGAAGAGATGTCTTATTTACTGAACTGATTCTTTTGTGATGACCTTGATCAATAATACCAGAAGCAAGGCGTGTGATACTTGTGCATTCTTCTGAATCTTAAAAACCCTTTAACCTCTCCCTACCTTACCAAATACATCAGCCTGCACTGTCAAGTTTCATTGGCAAACTTTGAAGTGTGTTCATGTTATGAGAGCGCTATTGCAACATCAGTTTCCTTCTGCAGGGATACACTCACCCTCCAGCCCTGGGATGTGAACTACTGCTGAGTAAAACAGGGTGATGAAACAATTATTGCTGAATTCGGCATGATTCACAGTTGGTAATAACCACCTCCAAATGCAACATTCAAATTTACATTCTCATAATCAAAGGTCAGAAAAAGACAGCAAAATGGGTCATTATTCACAGCTGTTAAAACTATACATTTACACTAGATACTGTATAATTCTTAGACAAACTGTGACTACACCTGTAAAAAATGTGATATATATAGAATTACAGATTTATAGCTTCTTGTATAAATCCCACTATATTTCCCTGCAACAAAAGTTTTTTCATGCAAAATTAATGTGTCATTCCCTAGCACAGAGCTCTCCAAATATTTAATCTCCTCAGTATTTCTTCCTTTGGCAGAAGAGAAGAATGAGTGACAACCCACTGGCTTCCCAGCATGGGAACAGCTTCTGCCAGCCTTCAATGTTGCAAGTGAGGACAATCCAGCCAGTGCTGCCCTTTTAGCCAAATGTATGCATATAAACAAATCAGCTTTGGAAAAAAGGTATCTTTTTTGTCAAAACACCAGGTTTCACACTTAACTATGCACCACAGTAGCCGAATTATTTTGATTTCAGAAAAACATTATCATATAGCATTATGGTCATGGGGATACAAGAGGACTCAAAACACTCTCACCAACGTAAAAATATTCCTATCACTCAGCATTTGGCAAATGTTAGCTTCCTTAGAACCATCAAACAGGAGGCAAGAACTCCAATAGAACGGAAATCCAAAAAGGTCATCAGCAGGACAGCATGAAAGACCGCTCACCTGATCCTCCACATATGCCTGTGAGACAAGCAGGTCCTTAAGAAGAATAAGACTTTTGCTTTACAGTGCATGAGTGCTTATAAGCTAAATTGTGAAGCAGACATGCACTGCATCCATTTTCAGTCTATTTTATTCTCAATAATCACAGCCTGCATGTTCAGTAACTAACTGTTGAATCAATCACTACATTGGAAGGGAGTACTATGGCATTTTTCCCTTTTGAATTTTTATTATTTTTAATAAGAATGGTGAGTTCTTTGTAATCATCAGATACAAAAGACTTCAGCTTTAATTTAGAGCAAGAATACCCTGGCCAGCAGAAGCTTGGCATGAAGAACAGAAATAGAAAAAACTTACTGCCCTTTTAAAAATCAAAAGTAGCACCTTATCATAATGATAGTGCAGCATAATGACAGCATGATTCCAATAGCTTTCATGTGCCAGTTTCACAACACTATTTCTATTAAATCATTTAGAAGAAACATCTATTTTCATTTACTAATCTTTCTCCCAGTTAGAATCTCTCTGAATCTCTGTACAATGGTAATTTCATTTCTTCCCACTTGCTTGCATCTTAATTAAAATCGGTCCATGTTGACTTTCATTTTTTATAATATATCTGCCTATTTCACATCATAGCACCTTCATGACCCCCAGAGAGTCACGAGTGTTTAATATTTTATTTTGACCTTGTTAAGTTACTGGAACCATCAAAGATTTTTCTTCTTCCCTTGATAAGCATTTTTTAATCCTTCTGAAAATGTAGAGGCTGTGTAAAAACATATAGTTGAGAACTATGTTTTCTTTAAACAACTCATGCTCCTATATTTTAAAAAAACCCCAACGATTTGTTGCCTTTCAATTTATTGCAAGTATTATTTTAATAACCATAAACTTAATTATTGATTAAATAAAGATCACTGCTTAAATGGTACTTAAAGGCCCTTTTCTCTGAGTTTCAAGAAAAAAAATAAATCTTGATTTTCAAGTAAAAAATATACCATCAATAATCAATGACTTAACTTTATAACAGTCTTCTATACAGTATCTGAGTTTACAAAAACAGGGGGTTGGTGGGAGAAGAAGCTGTCTTTTATTAGAGCAGTGGACCCAGCTGAAAAGTAAAAATTACCTGAGAAAATACACAAGCCTTTCTCGGCCTGAAGCAGAAAGCTTGCCTATGTTCTTTAACTTCATCACCTGCTCTACTGACAGGTATTACTCAAAATGCCTACAAAGCACACAAAGAAGCACCAGCTCAGATGGGAAGCAGAAAGGTGCTGAGCTATCCCTTCCTCCTAACACCTGCAAACTTGTCTGGAGTTCAAAAAGAAACAAAATACTGGGTACAGTGGCAGCACATACATTTACATATTTGCCTTGGGTTCTCACCCAAATTCTTGCAGTGTTACCACTCTCACAGCACAGGCTCAGGCTCATGCAAAGGTTTTGGCACAGTCTGAGTCCTGCTGTCAGAGGCAGCCTGATTATATGTTGTCATTTATCAGGCTTGTATTTGCATTCACCTTCAGTGTGGACCCTCACCTGCAGAAAGCCCAAGATCTCTAACCCAACCACCTGCCACAGGGAGGGTATCTGGCATAAGACTTCCCAAGCAGAATGGCAGCTTTAAAAGCCAGCTGGCATTTATAACCACTTTGTACTAACTTTGGATGGCACAGCTGCACAAAGAAGTACAGTGCCTAGAAATACCACTGCACTGAGCCTAGGTGGGAAACATGCTTCATTTGCTGCTTCTTTGAGAAGCAAAGCAGGCACAGCCACAAAGTTCTCTTCACTCAAGCTTCTATTTACATTCCAGAAAGTCGAGTCTCAAGTTCATCAGTTCTGTATAATCAGTATTTGGCTACTGGGTGGAGGAAACTGGAAGCAGATAGTGACAAAGTAGGAGAGGTGCATTGTTTGCCAGGAAAAAGCCAAGAAGTTACAGTAACAGCAAAAAAGTTTTTAGAAAGAAAGATTGTAATGAATCAGAATAAGGGTCAATACTAAGACGGGCACTGGCAAGGGAATGTCTATTTTAAGGAGACCGCAGCGTGAAGGAAAGCATAAAAACATGCACAGTTTCCTTTAGAGGATAGGAGAGACAGAAGAGGACAGAAGCTGCTTGTGGTTAAATCAGCCCTTCATCTAGGGAGAAGAACAAAATTTAGGGGTTTGCAACGAATACAGCTAATAGATCACCTGGGTATGTGTTAGAGAAGAGATAACTGGAAAGTAAAGTGGAATTCCCAGTGGAAGTAATTATAATTGCAGTTTTTTATATGGTGTGCAGATTTATCCAAGGTCCAAAGAAGAATACTTAATGTAGTTGCTTACCATGCCCCCTTCTTCCCCCAGCATATTGCCCTTCTTTCTCCCCCAGCCACTTCAAACACAACAGCTGGTAGTCAGGGAGGCTTAAGTTCTGTTACCATAAGCAGAGAGCTTGAAGAAATGATATATGAAGAAATACAATACAAATACTCATGGCTCTCCTGTAGATTTTGTTACCAGTGAGTGCCAGCTTACTGAAAAAAAGTCCTTCACAGGCTTCTGTCAGATGGGGCCTGAAACAAGTACCTAAAATTATTTAACCTCACAGTATTAGGAGCCTCACAGTAGCTCTTGAGATGAGTACGCAGGCCACAGACACAAGCTCTGAAGGAGGGACTGGCCCTCCAGCAGTGATTTCAAAGGAGAAACAGCCTCCTAAGTATGAATATTTGCTGAAAGGCTACATCACAAATGGTCACTTGTAGTAACACATTCTCAAGCAGCATTTTGGCAGCATTCATAAGTAGTGGTAGAGCTGAGTTCTGCAGCGTGGTATTCTGCTGTCAACCTCAAACTTCACTTCCTTTTTCTATTAGTAGAAAGTACTGTGGTAGCAAAACCTCCCCTCTTCAGTGGAATAGAAACAATTCTATTATTTGGAAATCTTCATATTGGCATGTAAAGCATACATATAAATTCTAGCAAATTAAATTTTAGGGCAAGACTGTTTGTTTAGGCCATGTAAACAAAATGCTGCAAGACTTGCTGAGTTCTGAAAACTTAAACCACAGACAACCAGAATACAGCTGCACATAGTCAGATATGGTGTGTCTGCTAATATTGGCAACTTTATCATGCTGCAGAAAATTTAACTGCTCGTTAGTATATGCATAGAAGAAATATAGGTTGAATAAACTGGAACAAAACCAAAAACCATTCCAAGGTCATAAGTTATGAAAGCCAAGGTCACTCAGTTGCTTTATAGAGTACTTGACAGTATTTATTAGTTGTACTGCTGTGGCACCTAAGAGCCCCAGGCACAGGCCAAGGCTCAGATGTGCTCATGCTTGCAAAAATACAAAAGAAAAGATGAACGACAAACTGTTGTAGGCCGTAGCTAAGGGCTTCATACAAAGCAGGGTACTGTCAAGTGTCAGCTCCTGATGTACACCTTTTAATGATGTACAGCTAAAGCCTAGATCCCAGTTCCTTGGCTGGATGTTACTTTTGGTGCTAGATTTACCTGGTGAACAGGAGGCCACCTGGAGTTGGATGACATCAACTGCTCACACCAAGGATGTACCTGAACTCCCATTCTTCCCTGCTTTTCAGGTATTTGAACCAACACTGCAGGGAATGCACATCTCTCAATCCACAAGATGGATCCTGAAGCCCAGATTTAGTAAAGCCAGAAGGAATTCAGAGGTATGCATTCAGTATCCTACTGGAGCAGTATGCAAGAAAGACCATGAGATTCATGGAGCAAGGGAGCTACACACTTTCTCCAAGGTGGGGACATGCTTCTGCAGCTTAATGGTTAAAGCACCAAGGAAGAGAGTCACAGGCTCCAGACTGGGCTTTTAAAGTTGTTTCTGGTTATATCACATAACTAAGATGTAAAAATATACAAATGATGTGTAAAATAAAACCACATTGCCCAAATGAGTACCTTCAGTAATAAGCCATAAAGTTGGCTGGATTCTTGCTTATTTTCATTCTGGTCTTGCAACTCTTGCATGGTGAATGTGAACACAAGGCAGAATTTCTCGTGCCTGCTTCGTTCAGATTCTTTTGAGATAAGGCAATAAGGACTCACAACATTTGTGGGTTTTTTTGTTAAAACTTAAAAAAAATGCTTTTAGGACCTATTTCCTTCTTCAGATGTGTTTCTAAGTGTTGAACACTGGAACAGTGGTGTAGAATATGTTGTGTAAATTACACGCATTGTCTTTTAAAAAACGTAGTTGCTCATTGGCCTTTACATTTATTTATATTTTGCTTATTTATATTGAGTTGTATTGATAGTCAGAGGAGCTTGTCTGCTGTTCACAGCACATATTGCTATGTTTAAGAAATGCTCTTAAAAATCTCAGTCTGGCACCTCAAATAAAACACTGAGTCACAAGTCCCTTGAACCCCTAAGTTGTTCATGCTTCTATTTACTCCTTCAGCCCACGGAAATGCCAGGATGTTACTCTCAGCCAATTTCTCGTAACTTAAATATTACAGTAACTGCTCGTGAGCTAAGCAGCAGGCGGTGGTATTCTTGTGTCACTGCTTTCAATTTCGGGCTGCTTCGGTTAAAAACGCACAGTAACTTTTCTGCCTTCCTGCAGGTCTGCAGCGCAGCCAGCCCCCCACCGTGAGCGGGGCACCGCCTCCCACCCAGCACCCCCAAAACCCAGAGCAGGCACAAGCTCCTCACACCCGCGGCCGAAACCCTGGGGCAATCCGTCACCTGGAGCATTTTTAATCTGGATCGGGAATTTAATCGTTCCCAGTCCTTTAGAAGTACTGGAAACGCGAGGTGTGCCGCAACACCCACCAAGTGGCACGCCTGGCAACCCCCGCCCGCCCCGGAGCACCTCGACGCGCCGGGGCGCGATACGGGGCCGGTCCCGTACCGCGGGGACCACGGCAGAGGATGCTCGTAGGTCTCTGAACGCCCTCCTCAGCCCAAGCCCCGCGGCGGGAGCTCCCGGTAACGCGCTTCTTCCGAGCCAGGAGGGATGCTGCTCCCCCGCCCAGGGAGCCGGGCGCGGGGCTCCCCTCTCCCTCACCCCACACAAAGGCACGGCAGGGCGGCGGGGAGGCTAACCGGGCCCCGCCGCGCTCCCCTCGTCTCGGATTCCCCCTTCGGTGCCGCCTGAGGGACAGCGGACCCCGGGCAGGGGCATCGCCGCCCGGGGGAGCGCCCGCCCGGGACTCGGGGAGCGCCTGCCGCGCGGTCGGGGAGAGCTGGACGGCGAGACCTCTGCAGACAGGTAGCTCCTGCTAAAATGGAGGGAGGGGAGAAATGCGGCGCTCGCTGGAGAAACTTACCGGAGGAAACCGACGAGCCGGACAAACTGGAGTTACTGGATGCGGCCATGGTCCCTCCTCCTCGCCCCTTAGCTGCGAGCCCCGCGTCGGCCCCCGCTGCTGTCCGGCCGCCGCTGCCGCCAGCCCATCGCAAAGTGCCGGAGCCGCGCCGCGCCGAGCCGCCGCCCCAGCCCGCGCTCGGCTCCCCGCGCCGCGGGGGAGCAGGAGGCGGCGGCGACCCGCCGAGGCGCTGCCCGCCGCCCGCCGGGGCTGGGCGAAGCCGCTCGGCAGGTCAGGCAAAGGGCCCCGCGGCGCTTCCAGCGCCTCTCTCCGCCCTGGGGAGCAGGGCTTACCTTGTGACGGGGACGCGAGAGCCGCCCTGCCAGCGCCTTCCCTCGCCTCCCCTCGCCTCCTCCCTTCCCGTCCCTTCCCTTCCCCGCCTCCTCGCGGGCAGCGCTGACAGCCCGCCGGGGGAACCCGCCGCAGCTCCCCTCACGCACACAAAGGAAGCGGCGGCGCTGCCGGCCGGGCTGCTGGCCCCGGCTGAGCGGGCAGGGTGGGTCCCGCTCGGGCGAGCCCCTGCGGCGAGGCAGCCCCTTCCCGACCGCCGCCTGGCACGGGGCTGGCAGCGAGAGCGGCTCCTGCCATGTGCCGGCCCCGTCCCGGCGGGGCGGCAGCGCCTGTTGAGCGCCCCGGCCGGAGCCCCCTCGGTGGTGCCGCAGTGTGGGCTCCGCGCTCGGCTGCCCCCCGCCGCCCCCCGGGGACCCCCGCTGCCGCGCCGCTACGGCTGGGGCAGGGCTGCGCCCCTCGGCCTCGCCGCCCTTTGTCCGTCTCCTGACCCCGCGGGCTGCCCTCCGCTCCTGCGGGGTTCTCCATCCCTTCGGGCAATCTCCCACCTTCCCTTTTTTCCTTTTTTTTTTTTTTTTTTTAAATTTTTTTTTCCTTCCTCTCTCTCTTCTGACATGAGTTTTTCTTAATAAAAACCCCCCAAAACAGGCCGACACCAACACGGGGTTTTGACCTGCCAGGTGCACAGCGAGTGCGGGCCCCCGGCCTGGCCGCAGTTTGGGTTCTCCCTCCCACCTCCCCCCGCAGCGCTCCCGGCCCGGGGGCTCTGGGGGACACGGGGAGCGGCTGCCAGCATCCAACGGGGGCTGGGGGCATGGAGGGTCTGGCCGACCAGCCGGGTCCACATTAGTGTGCAAGAGGGAAAGAAGAGCCGAGAAAGCATCACTTGGAGGCTTCCCCCTGTTCACTGCCCTTCTCGCTCCCTTTTTCAGTGTTTTACCGCCAGCCAAAGGTTCCATCTCACTTTATAAAACGAGGATGGGAAGGCTACAGGAAGGTGGGCGCCCGAGTGGCATGGCACAGTCTTGCTGGCACGGGATCTGTAAGAGGCTTAAAACCTATTTGCAATGACGCTGATTTATGAAAGCCTTTCATGTTTCGTAACAGGGAGTCTCTAACACAAAGTTACTTTGGAAGAGAGGAAGCGCATTAAAGTTTCTTTGGCAATCCAAGCCTTACCCACCCAGCTACTCCGCGTCCCAAAGCAGCGTGCAAACCGCCTGCCCGCTCCGAAACCCGCGCCCAGACGCTTCCCTTTCCTCGCCCAGCCAAAATGCAGCCCGGGCTCCCTAGAACCTGCAGCCGGTTCCCGTTTTTTCCTCGGGAAAGCAGGTCCCGAGTCCCCTCTAGCGGCGGAGGCGGCAGCGGCAGCGGTGCCGGGTCCCGCTTCCCCCGCGGGGCTCCTGCGGCAGCGCTGCCAACGCTGCCGAGGCCAGCTGGCTTCTCCGGGTTTTATTTTCTAATGACGGCTCGGAGAAGGAGAGAGCTTTAAACCAGGCTTCAGCACTAGCTCCTATTAATCTGTGAATTGCCACGTACGGACATAAAACCAGGACAGGCGTGTCACCGCTTTTTTGGTCTTTGGCCAAATATTTTGTGTGACACATTTTGAAGATGGGATGTTAAGGGAAAAATGAGAAAGGCAGATAGGTCATAAAACTAGGCTGATACCTGGGGTGTAGGAAAATACTGCAGCAGTACAGTAAACACCAAGACTGTCATAGTAAAATGTTACTTGCAGTGTGTGTGATGTTTCAAACAGTCAAATGGGATTCGCTTGGATCCTGCGTGGTCGTTTCTTCTGCTCCTCCTGAAATATCTCTTTCCAATGTTTGCCTTCTTGTAGTCTGCTATGTCTTTAGTTTCCCCTCCATAATCTAGCACTCCCTTGTCCTCATGTCTCCCCAGCAACTCTTGGAATTGTGTCGCTTATGATTGGTGAAATATGGTGGTGTTAACAACACTGTCAGAATTTGCAAGGACAAGGGCAAATAAGCTGAAAAAGAGAAAATGCCCTCATTCTGCTGAGACTTGGCAGACAGAAAAGAATTTTCTTAACTAACTTTAAATTATCTTTCCACCCATATATCTGGATAAATCAAGAGAGCAATTTATTCAAAGAATGATTACTTCATATATTCCAGTTATTGAAAATGGAGTATTTTCTATCCAAAACCTTTGA
This sequence comes from Pseudopodoces humilis, assembly GCF_049639895.1. Classification (NCBI taxonomy): domain Eukaryota; kingdom Metazoa; phylum Chordata; class Aves; order Passeriformes; family Paridae; genus Pseudopodoces; species Pseudopodoces humilis. The sequence continues at coordinate 117,601,326 of NC_142200.1, forward strand.
GTGTGAACATGTCTGGATATGGCTGTGTGTACCTTTGAAATTATCAACAGGCAATTGTTGATAATTTTTGTGGTAACAGCAGGTATGAGGTTGTGTAATCTCAGTTTCTACTGAAAGGTAAATTAATAAAGTTAAGTGAAATGCACTGTAGATTAAAAGAAACTCACATTTCAAGATAGGGTGGCCTTTTTCTTATTACAAGCAGAGAACATAAAAGCCATGGAAGTAGAGGGGAAATTGCTACATCAAAGGGGAAGCAAATTTAAATGACACAAAAGTAGCCTTGTTATGTGTAAAAAGTGCAAAGTAAAGACAATGCAACCAAAGCTCAGTTCTATTTTACAGAAACTGTCAACAGATTCTGCCCAAGTCTAATTTGGCAGAGTCCAGATGTATCCATTGCTAATGATATAAATCCTTAGTATCAAGAACAAATTTTTAATTGTAAACTCTGATGTAAACTGTTCCTGGTCATTCCATAAGTGTATGCTTATGGAAAAGCTTCATATAACTCTGATAAAAATCTTCACAAAAGTTTCATATAACTCTGATAAAAATCTTCTACTTTACCCTCCCTATAGAACTAAATTTAGTGCCTGCTTCCATGATATCTGCACTTTGATGAGAAGTCACAGCTTCCAATGGTTTTGAGAAACTCAGAAAAATCACATTTTCCTATATATTATGACCTTAGAACACTACATTTGACATTAGCAGGGAGTTGAAAAGGAAAAATACAAAATTGTATGCTTTGTATTAAGCATGAGAAAAATCTGGAAGCTCTTCTGGTTTTCATTCCTGGGGAAGATTCCTTGAAGATTTCCTTGCTTCTAGATTGGTTCAATGTAGCTTTTACTGGTAGACTTTGAGTGCTTGGGGCTAGTTGTTTTTTTGGTTTATTGGGGTTTTTTTATTTTTTTTGTTTGTTTGGTTTCTTTGAGTTTTTGGGGTTTTTTTATTAAGAGATTAAAGTGTTTGTTGAAGAACAAAGTTTTAACAAACCAGTCCTCAGTCTATAGCAAAATTCCAAAGAAGTGAGTGCCTACCTAATGGTAGAGCTCAGCTAGCAATGTGATATTTGAAGTAATATTTGACTCACTGTGGAAGAGGCCATAGTATTCCAAAAACTGAAAGATATGGGAAGCTCAAAGTAATAGCTGGAATATTAAAGGAACCCAAACCCATTGCTACTTGATTTAAAAAAAGCAAAAAAAAAAAACCCAAAAAAACCCAACAAAAAAACCCCACAAAAACTCAGAAAATACCTAAAAGGTTTCTCCAAACTTTGAATGTATTAGATTATTTCTGTAGCCTAATTATCCACTCTCATACTTTGGCATGGTGAAACTCCTGTTCAAGCTATAGGTCACACGTTTTTGTTCTCCAATAAACAAAAATGAGTAAACACCATGGAATTACAGCAAATAATAAGTCTTGCAGCCCAAGAACTGTTGAACCAAACACAAAAGTAAGTAAAATTACATTTGAAAGAAACTTTCTTTCACAGTGTATTTTCAAACCTCTTTTTGTGTAGGTACATGCATAATTTCATTGTCATGCAAACCCTGGTGGAAGGATGTATTTTGGTAAAATTGTAAGCGTAATCAGGGTGAGAACGTGCATTTGGAGAGCCATCAGTGCAAAACATAGTGAGTTTGACAGCTGAGGACACCTCTGTGCTGCTTTTGTGCTGTGGAGCGACCTCTGGAATGGCCTTGGTTCCCCAGCCAACTGGTATTTACTGGCTTGTCTCCTTATTTCAGAACAAAGGCTCTGCAGATGAGAGGGACCACCTGCCTTCTGCATGGTCATCACTATCATACCTAACTTGCAGTGACTCTGTGAGGACAAATCCTAGCTGACAAATAGTTGTTAATGTTCCCATGTGATAAAAGCAAGCAGAAAGTCACCCTTCTGTACAGCTGATTGAAAACCTAGAAATAATAAATAAAGGAAAGCAGGAAGAGCTGTGCTGCTTTCCTTCAAGAAGCCAGATTTTTCCCTATTGACCAAATGGCTTATTATTAAGTATCCATATATTTAACATCCTGGTTTCCTCTTATTCAACTTTAGGCACAGTAGGCACTTTCACAGTGAAGGGAAAGACCTCTGCATAGAATTTATTTCATTTTACTGACTTGGCAGAATGCTTTCTGCTGCAGAAAAAGAGATTTAAAACACAAGTATAGATGAGGAATAAAAAAAAAAAGAGGGTCACTAAATACGGCCTGCAGTAACATGGATCTCTGTATCAGGCTGGATTACTTCGTCTGAAAGAAATTAATCCAAGGCAGGCAATCATTTACATTGCTATCTTTAAGCTGTTGAAGTTTCCATTACACAGGAACCATTTCATAAGAACCCTCCTAAAAAAATCTGGCTTGAAATCAGCACATCTTGAGTCTCTTCAACCTCAAGCCCTCCCCATCCCATATGACAGCCAAGGTTTGTGCTGCCTTCTGGCAGCCAAGCCCCTGTAGGTGGCTGCAGCACAATCCTCAAGGCCCTTCTGGTTTTGCAGTCACGGCGTCTGGGATTTTATGTTTATGGAATCTGCCATAATCTGCAATATCTGATGGCTGGGTTAGTGCAGCACAGGAGCAGGGGCTGACTGTGTGCCATAAACTTTCACCTGGAAGGGAGAGCAGCAGTTTGCATCCTAGGTAATGAATTTATTTCAGATTGAAATGTGGTGGTTGTTATTTCAGCGTGAGTGTAGATAGCTTGGCAAAAATGTTGGAATTTAATTAATTATGCAAATAAGAGGAAAGTAAAGATGTTTGGCCCACTGCTCTGATTATGTAATAGGTATAGAAATATAAATGTTCTGTGCAAGACAGCAAGACATATGACACAAAGATTTAGAGTGCAAAGACCTAAAATGCTAATCCTTCCTTTGATGTTTATATTGCTTAGCTGGAAAGGGAGGAAATGCATTTTTCATTCTTTGATGCCATGAAAAGGAAAGGCCTTTATAAACAATATATAATCCATATTTATATACTCTCCACAGTACTTGGAAACTTTATTCAATATAAGCAGAAGCTATAATAAGAAAAATAAACCAAAATATCAATAAATAGCAGATGCACACTGTATTTGGGTATGAATAAATTATGTGAGTCATAATGATTGCAACAGCAGGTGGTGGTGTAGTTCAAGACTCTCTGTGATTTCTCACTTTTTTCCTCATACTCCAAAGAGGAAGGATTGAGACCCCAAAAGCCTGGTGCAATTTTTAGCTGTGCACTTTCAATTGGTGAACAAACTAGAGGCATCTATCGAATCTTGTTAGCTCTGCAAAAAAAACCCCAAAACATACAGCAAATGGGCTGGTCATAATTTGTGAGTGCTAAAGCTGCTGCTATGACTAATTTATGAACATCCATCCTATTTGTCCTTTTCTCTTTCTTCCTGTCTCATACATCCTATTTTAATTAAATCTCAGATAGGGTGTTTGCTGGGGTAGAGAATTTCCTTGTTATGTTGTTTTCAAAGTTTTTCATTGTGGAGCTCTAAGCTGTAATCGGCAACTGATAAAGATTTTGAAATTACCAGTCAACTATGTAACTATCATTAGACTTTATTATCAAAACATAAATTGTACAGAATCTGTTCAGGTGAGATTGAACTTCAGTGTGTTTTTCCTTTCTTAATAACAATCATCAAGTTTCAAATATTTTGCCTCAGAGAACAGAATTTGAAAGTTCTGACTATTTGCAGTATAGTTCTCTTTTATATCATGATTACACTCTTACTTTGGAACATGACAGTGTTTCTTTAAATTTCTCAAGAAGTGGAACACAAAGCTACTAAATATTTAAACATATGTCTGATTGTTTTTTTACTGAGCCATAAACACTAATAATTTTGGACAGTGAAACCTTTTGTTGGTCCAGGCAACTAGTATCAAACAAGTCCTACAGATACAGGAAAAGAGGACTTTTCTCCGTGTTTCTTACTGCTTTACTCTGAACAGAATGGATCCCTATTTAGTGTGAAGGTCATGTTTGTATAAGAGCTATTTTCAACTTCCCTTTATAGCTATTGGAAGCAATTGAATTACCAAATAATTTGATGTAGGTGAAGAGGTGATAAAAACAAGACTAGAAACTATTTTGATGAACTTAACAACAATAATCAGTCTCCCTTTCTGAGTATTTTAATTCTTATGTTACTATGTATTAACAAATATGAATATTTCAATATGAAATATGGGCCTAATGGGCATAAACTGAGATTTTCATACAGAATTGTTTCAAGTACATCACACTTAAAAAGAAACTCCATGATGTACAATGTATAGCTTTTATTAACCTTCGGCCTTTTATCTAGACTGACATTTAAATAGATTCTTTTCCTTATAGTTCAACACCTCTTCATTCTTCAATCCACAGTAAAATCATCATGTTGAATTCACAACTTCACAATTACCATGACAAAGCAGTGATATCAAAGCCTCAGTTTTACTCTTTCATTAAGAAGGAAGAAAGAGTGGAATTCAGGACAGAGCTACTTTAACTCTCCTGTCATTTTTAGCTTGTATGTGAATTATATGCAAACCTACCAAGATTTAATTAACAAATTTATTTGCTATTACAGCATTCTCACAATTTCTTGGTACTGACAAATTTTGGCTGATGGATTGGAGAACTGTTCAATGCAAAAATGTATTCAGATACTCTAAATTCGCAAACAGTGGTAGAGCTGTATGTTTTGTCACCAAGGTTGTGTATTATGAGCCTTTAGAAATTAAACCAGCAGCTGGCCAAAATAAGTTCTATTTCAGCTACAGGGCTGAAAATTGTCTTTATCAGACTATTGCAAAAACAAAACTTTGCTCATTTATTTGTCAAAAGTAAATTAGTCAAAGTATCTATTTATAAGTTATTTACTTCAGATGTTCATGAATTATTTATCTCAATATTTCCCCTATTTAACTGTGATACCATATTCTCTTAATTAGCTACAAATACCTTAAATTGGAGAGGGGCAGCTACTAGAGGAGAATTCCCATATTAATATGGGTTTTATTTATAAATGTTTACTGCTCCTTTATAAAACACTGTCTAAATGTAATTGCATATACTTTGCAATTTACAGGCTGAGGAAGCCTCAAACTTAGCTGCTTTATTCTTAAATATGTTCAGATTTGGATGGTCTGTTTTACATATGTAAACAAAAACCTTAGAGGCCATAATGGGTTTTGCAGTTGGGTTCTCTATTCTTTGTTTATAGACTTATAGGTCAAATGTAGAGATTTTGGATGTTTGATTGGACCAACATACCATTCATCTATGTAACACAATTTCCTAAAGGCCTACTGACATTAACCAGCCTGGATTCCAGATGAACGCATTTCTCTTCTTTCCTCTACAGTTTTGCCTAAGAGATAAAATCAATATACAGCTCCATGTTTCTCCCTGAATGCTTGGACTGAAACCTTGCCTCTACTGACAACAGTAATAGTTTTTCTCACTGACTTCAAAGAGGCCAGTGTTTCACCCTTCATTTCCCTGCTGGATACTGCTTTTCCCTTTAAGCTACCACTTATCATAAAAATTTTTGTTATTGTATTTTCAAACTATAATACACCATAGTAAAAACTGTAATGCCACAAGGTAGTGTCAATATGTATTTTTATGCAGTAGAGAGAGGAGAAATAAAGCAGGAGAGGCAAATATTCCTAGTCAAAAACTGAGAGTTTTTGTTGCATTCATAATGGAAAATACATCCTTTCAAGCAATAAAACCCCCATGCACCTGCTTAGTACTATTCCACCAAGGGCAGTCACAAGGTAACCACAGGTTTGCCAACAAATCTCTTCTTATAATTTCTCAGTCACGAAGAAGGTTAGAAATGGGATTTTGAGCTCTAAGGAGCTGGTGAGAGAAGTGATAATATAGAACATGTTCTGCAGATCTTAGGTATTGAACCACTATCCTGGCGAAACCTAGATTTTAGTAAGTTCAGCTTCATTTCAAGATATGACATTTTGAAATGAAGCTGATTACCTTGCTTCTTTAGTTAACTTTTCCCAATCATTTATCTTCTGCCTGAGAAGATACATGCTTTGCTGTAGCTTCAAACATCCAGACCAAATATATGTAAGGAAAAGAGGATCAGGTTTGTCTTTCATTCAGAGCCAAATAAAGTTATCTTGTATGCAGGCTATAGAGTATTACAGATGAGTAGAGATAGTGAGCAATAGGGACAGGAACTATCACAATTTGAGCTGTTGGCCTCTTTTAATTTCCTAAGTCAGGTCCATTTAAGTATGTGACAGCCTTGACTTTGAAGGGAAGGCCAGATCTTGGTCCCAGTGCAGAATTTCTATATTTGTTTTTCTGTATTTGTATTTGCTATTTCTGTATCTGTATTTTCTGTATTCTGTTATTTGTGATCTGAGGGGGTGGTGGGGTGGTGCATATTTGGACTTCAAAGATAAAAGCTCAGCTGAGGAAACATTTTGAAGAATTGATGGTCAAGAATATTTATATTCAGTAGGTGTTTTGCTACAAATATATCTATTTTTATATGGTCTGTATCTACAAAGGTAAAAGCACAACTGAGGAAACCTTTTAATGAAAAGCTTTTAAATATATATATATATATACCATAAATATTTTGATATATATAGTTATATAGATACAGAGATATAGCCTGTACCATAAGTAGAAATCTGCTAAGTAACTATCTAAGACTGACAATGGAAAAAGCTGACAAAGTAAATGAAGGAAAAATGAAATCTCCAGTTTAAAATCACCATCAGAAGTAGAGAGTCCCACCAGGAAGAGAATGAATGTCTCCTGATAGGCAATCCAGGAGTATATCTGCAATACCTGTCATAGCTCTTATCTAGTTTTGGACTTTTTTCTGGCTGGATTGGTTTGTTTGGGTTTTATTTTTTCCCTAAGGAAATAAGAATGCTTGATTAAGCTAATTCTTGCCTTATACCATTTGGTGCATAATTAACTGAATATTGAATAGCCATTTTGCATGTTATATAAAATCAGTTTAAGTGGACAGGAAAACATTCAAAGTACAAATGAGCTTTTATCAGTGACTGAAGATCCTATTGTCTATGATTCAAAGGAAAGTAAACAGAGGTGCCTACACCTAATCTGTCTTTCATTCCATAGTTGTAAAAAGGAAGCAAAACCTTTAAGTCCTGCTCTCATTATTATTCTGACATTTTGAAGCATGCAAAAACATTATGTGAAATGCAAATTCTAGGGAATTTTATCAGAGGCAAGTACTTCAAATGACATTATTCTTAAATTGCACAATAAATTAAAGATAAAATTGGATGAAAGCTATGTAAAAGAGTCAAAATAAGTGTCTGTGTGTAAATAACATTAACATGTCATAAGCTTAGCTGGGCAGAATAGGGCTGTAAAATTGTTGAGGATGATTTGGTTCAGCTTTGCAAGTTCTTGGCTACAGAGAACATGAAGTGCAGGATTTCAAGGCCCAGGCAGTTCCCCAGGGGATGCTGTGAAAAGAAAGTTGAATGACATTCAGTTAAAATTCTGCTGTGAACACCAATAAAAGGACAACCCTTTCAGCATCTGCAGAGGTTCCATTTAGCAGTGGTTGGTTTGGACAAGAGCATAAGGATCACTCTGTTCTCAATAAAGTTCAGAAAATTGAAAGAGCTCTACCATAGAAACAGCAAGGTATTTTTATGTCTTCAGAAGGAAATGCCTCAGAAGAATGAATAATTAGATGGAATGACTTGCCAAAGACCAACCTCTTATATCACAGTTCATTCTGTAAAGAAAATGGAAGTGACTGGTACACCTACCCAGAGCTGCAAAAAGTGTTAAGTCAAAGTATGTCCCACTTCAGGAGTGCCAATGGGAAACTGAGGATATTTGCTCATGGTTAATCAAGATTTACCCTCCACACTCACCAAAGTTTGTGGAATTACAGTCAAACATAGCATAGGGCAAAGGAGGTTTTTCACCAGCCTTTATTTGCCCTGTTGGCTACCTCTGACAATACTTTAAACAATCACTTTTAAAAAAAATAATGCATTAAGCAAAATTTTCCTTGTTTTACCCCTAGCTGGGAAGAGCAGCCAGTAGGAAGAGCAGTGTATTTTAAACAGCCCTGTGCCATGGAAAACAACAACTGAGAAGGATGTGCTTGTGTGTCTGTGAACCACCATCCATATGCACATTTGTGAGTGTGTGTCTGTGTGTGTCTGTGTCTGTGTGTGTACCACTGCTCACACACACATAGCCTTGGGAAAGTCAGAAACATTTCATGACTGGCTGGATATGAGGCCATTTTTTTCTCTACACTGGTACAGAAAAAGAAATAATTTTTGTGGTCATTAGAAAGCTGCACGTAATTTTCTTAAAACATTTTGCCTCATCTGGAGTCCTATTTTCCTCTCCATAGGCTGCTTAACCCTTATTAATATCAATGGGGGTCATGCACACATATGGAGAATAAATTAGATTCTTCATTGTTTCCTTCTGATAAAATTAAATGTTCTTTCCACATGTTAAAATTAACTCACATACTGTTGTTCTCAGGGTATTGGAAATACAGAACATTAGTTGCTTATTGAATATTACAATATTTTGCCTCTCAAAAAAAGACCTTATCCTACTCCTTTTAGAATCAGAAAGTAGTTGTCAAAAACTTCAGTCAAAACTTGAGTTTTGTGACATTTGATTTCATCCTTGGGCTGTATGGAAACCCTTTTCTCCCAGTATGGTGCATTATTCAGGCTAGATTTGTGACAGTAGTTTTTTTATACTAATAACTGGCTAGCCTCTTTTCCAGTCAAATTTTTATCAATCAATTCTTATTTCCTTTTTTCTTGTTTACAGACATTGGAAGACAAATGTTTCTGTCACAGCCAGTAGTGGGACTGTCTCAACTAATTTTCCTTTGATGCCTGTAAGTGAAAAATGCTAAATGAATTTCCACTGACACGAATTTGAGACACAATTTAATACCATCATTATACAGGGAATCATTATTGTGCATGATCTGGTAAGATGCTAGGAAGGATTTTTATACTCTTTGAAGTGTTTTTTTTTTTGCAGGTCAAATTATTATATTTATAGAAGAGCTATTAATATTTATCCTTGACATTGCATCCAAGAAATACAGAGGCTATTCCATAAACCTTTCACCATTTTTAGAACCCGTAATGCTGATCATTAACATTCAACTCAGTTGTAAATGCCATTCCCCGAGGGATGATGACATCAAATAAATTGGACCAGTTCCTAAGAAGCTGCATCCCCTATGGATCTCTCCCTAGCAGAGAGTGATTAAGCTTTATAACTTCCTAGGCCAACAGTGGAGATGCGGCTGCAAATGGAAGAGGAATTGTGTATCAGTAACGCCTGCCTAACTGTCCCAGAAGTCCTGTGAGGTGGGGGAATGTCTGCAACCTGAAAGGATCCCATAGTATTACGAACCTCTTGTGGTAGATACACTCTTGGAAAATAATTTGGCAGAACCCTGCTGAATGGAACCGTGTGAACTCAGCTTTAAGCCACAGTTAAGCAAAGGAGAGTCAAAAGAGCTCATACTGATGCTGTTGACAGAGTCAAGAAACAGGACTCATTGCACTTACTTGATCCAGCAATCAAGCCAGTATTATCAGATAAAAACTGATGATCAAATTAGCAGAGATGAAACTGTGTAAGAAATAGATTTATCAAAATCCAGAATCAACATTATTTTTTTTCAGTATTGTTTATTTTAGTGTTTAGTTACATAGACAGTAGTTTTTCACTGCAATTCATGAACCATTTAGAATTTAACTTTTTCTCAGAGCTACAGTAAGCTCTCCTAAACTTTGGGATTTTGCTTTTTGTATTATAAGCTCACTATGCCACAGCATATCTTTATGACCTTGAAACAAGATGCAATCTTTTTATGTCTAGTTGCAGTTACTTTTCAGATTTTGTGTCAGTTTTTCTTTCTAATTGCAGTACTAGATCTTGAAATAAGGTGGAAAGGGAAACTACAGTTTGTGGTATTTGTTTTCATCAGGCTTAACTGGGGCTTGAAATACCTTCTAGGTCCTTGGATGCTCTAGTTTGCAAAATAATGACTCAAGAAGGCTTCCTGTGAACCATTCAAGTCCCTCCGTAGTGAGTGGGATCCACAATATGAGGACACCCAAATTTAGGCATCTGGGTGTCTTAGTGACTTAGCTTCCCTTAGAGTAAATCAGGATTTTGTCAGTGTCACCTTTGGATCTCAAAGAGCCATTGAGCTCTTCATTGGTAATTATTCAGGTAATAGCTATCTGTTTTACAGAGGGAACCTGGTTCTGCTCTGCTGCAAGTGAATCCCTTCATGAAGATCCTACCTGGAGCTTCAAAAATGGCGTGTTCTAAAGCTTCCATCTTCTTAAGTTCCAGCTACAAAGCTCAGAGAATAAGATCTGATTTACAAATTTTAGTCCACTTGATTAGAATGAGTGATTTGGTTTACTTGGCTGATCTATTCTCTTTACTGTAGTATTTTTCAGAAAGAAATTCTGATATTTTGTAGAAAGTGAACAGTTCTAAAATAACAGTGGGCTGATAAACTCTTTCCTGTCAAAGAGCCTCCATTGTCCAGAATGACTTCTCAAGTAAAGAAAAGTGGGTACAAGCTCAAAGTAGAGATTTAGAGCTTTGCATAGGAGTCAAAGGCTGATCTATGCTCTAGAAACACATAACTGTATTGACATCTTGAAAGCATATTGATTTAATTATTTCTCAGCTATTTTCTCTGGAGCTCTCACTATCACATTGGATATGTTTCAGAAGCTGATAACAAATACCACACATGTAGCTCCAGCCCCTATAAGCAGCAGTTAATGCACTTTTAAATGAAGGCTTTCTTCTTTTTTTTTTAACCCAAACAGATTAAGACATAAGAGCAAATAGCATCAGTTGTCTTAGAGGGAGGAAAATTCTGATTACTGCAACTTTAGCTTCAAACTAGTCAGGAGATTTTGCTGCAGAAATATACAATAAGAAAATACAATAATGCAGAAATATACAAACCTTTCAGGTTTCTGAGGGGGATGTAAAGCTGTGCAGTTGTGTTTGTGAATGATTTTTTTGCCACTGTGGCTTCTTCATTCAAGACCAGTTTGCCACGTGTGTTGATAGTTACCACTAAGGGTGAATAATTTCTGTCTCTCATGAGGATATCAGGAGCCTCGGTCAGATAAAATGGAAGAGTAAATGACACTGAAGTATTACACTGAAAGATTGCTTGTTAACCTTGCTATGGCTAATAAAATTCTAATTTGCAAGTCTTGATTCACTACAGTTGATGTGCATGTGAATAACATGGAATTACTCTGGTTAAAGCTGTTAAAATAAGAGGCCTACATGAAAAGTATATTATGCAGGAAATAATTATCACTTTTTTTCCTCGTGAACGGAGGTTAATCTATACTTTCTGTCCACTAGGTATGCTTGGATTTACAATTCTGTTCCCCTAAAACACAGTTAATTGCGTTAAGTGCATTTGGAATGTGTTCAGATATGATATTGGCCTTCTGATTATTGAGCATAAATTGAAACAGGAGGGTTTGGACATCTAAATGTATTAGTTATCTATCAGTGATACTCTAAACTTCTCTAGTTTACACTATAGGAAAGAAACAAAACATCTCCTAGATCAAGTCCCAGTGCAGTGCCTTGAGCTTCTTGATGCTTTTAGTATTCATTAAAATGTGTAAAATGCATTTTCAAGAAAATAAAACATGGCTTCTAGCTCTGGGTTTGCATTTGGTATAGTGCACAGTTATGAATTATTTCTGCAGGTGGATTTTAATACACATTGTCCTGTCTACTTTATGTTATGACTAAATCATCCTCATTCTGCAGACTCAAACCAGAACCTCTGTAAGCTGTAGAGCACTGTACACAGCCTCTGTCACCGTTGTCTTTTAGTCACATCTTAATCACAAGATCCTTCTTTAATTATAGCAGTACTTTTGCAGGAACAAACATGTATGATGAAATTTCATACTCTGCTTTTGCCCAGAAAAATAAATGAAATAAATTTGCTTTGAGTACAGTATCAAATTCCACAGTTGTAGATTTAATTATATAGAAATTTAGTTTCTGTACGCTCTATCTCTTGTATTATTTAGGATTGTGGATGGAAGTGAATAAAACAGCATTTATGTCAGAGCTGTGGACTGATGGCAATGCAGCACGCCTTCCCATTTTTCACCGTGTCACATCCACTCTCGACAGAACTTTCATTTTAAAAGTTAATAGTCTGTCATTCATATGAAAAACCAAGGACTCCCCAGTGAGCTGGTTATTTGTAGGTAAAAGACACAGAAAATCTCAAGTTCCTTAAACCAGCTTCTTGCAAGATCTCTGCTTTTATTTACTTCCTGAGGAAAATTTTGACTTGTCACGTCTTGTGTCATATCCTGAGATTTGCTGTAAAGTTAGAATAGTTTTGGATGCCAAGTTCTTACTGTCTTCACCTTTGCAGAAGTGATCATGAAACATATCACTCAGGTCTGTCTTCCTGTCCCCTCTGTATAATCACAAAACCAACAGTGAAAATAGCCAACTTTAAGTGTAAAGCTTTGAAATTACAAAGGCTTGTGCATAGAGTTTATGCCCAATGTCTGTTCCCTGATATCTTAACAATATTTTGGTTTACACTCTTCTGGAGGAATTTTATCATTTTGTCAAAATTGTAACTTGGTACACAGTGAAACTTAAGAGCATTTCCATGTTACTTGATGACAATAGAAAAGACCTTTTTTTTTTTTTCCCAGAAGTCACTTAATTAATCCTTCTATGATACTCATCTGCATTCTGAGATGTGGAATCCTGGATATTATTACTTTAGTCATCTCAATGAACCTTATTAAAAAACTCGTCTGCTTTAAATGAAATGGGGTCAAATTTCTGATGGCTTAATGATGACACAGCCAAATTTTTGAAAAACAACAAAAAATGTCTTAAGTAATGACAAACCACAGTGAAGGATTTTAGATACACCTTCCTTTATACCTGAGCTGGTTAAACATTCTAAGCTGCAACAGTGGAAGAGAATGGGGAAATGTGGATGACAGTAGCTAGGGTACTGACCGCTCTGCCTCATGCAAAACTTTTAATGGAATTGTCGAAGGAGGACAGAAATATCTATTGCCAGAAGGAGACTGAGATTACATCATTCCCAGCCATGCTAACTGATACATTTCTCTACAAACACCTCAGAGCTGATGAGGAGAAAGTTTACCTACCATCACCTCTTATAGGAGTAGAAAAATTTTGTTTAGCAGTTGTGCTTAAAATTAAAGGAAATGTTTTGTTCCAGTGACCTGGAGTCAGTCAGAGGATAAAATCTGTGTGCTTTCTTTCTGTGCCAAGGTAGGAGAACCAACAATTATAAAAGGAAGTTATGTTCCCTCACACCTTTCCTGCCTGTTTTCTGAAAGCAGATCTTCCACCCTGCTGGTTAGAGCCTGCCAGCTTTTATTTGTGTTAGTTTTCCCTAACTGGTGTTAAGAGTAGGTTTTAGTGTCCTCTCCGCGCTGTTACTCCTTTCACACAATTTCCTGTGTCTTGCTCCTGCTATGTTGTGAAAATAGTGATTGAACCAGACTGGGACATCACGGTGCACTCTGGTAGCACTTCCAAGAGCCTTGATGGCACCTCCCACAAACAGTCTGCTCATGGTTATTCTCCTCATGTTTTTACTCTCAGAAATTTGTGTCAACTGCCAAGAGAGGAAGAAATGTGGTCTCTGTGAGTGCAAGGGTTGTGTCTGGTCTCCTCTGACGTGCTGGTGGTTGTTGCCAAGCCCTGCTCCTGTGGCGCGGTGCTGCGACCTCACGGTTGGGTGTAAAGCTGTAATGTAAACTGTGCAAATCTCTGCCGCGCTTGCCGCTGTCTCTCCCTTTTCTGGAGGAATTAACGTGCTCACCAGATGGTTAAAACTCAGGCAACGCATGAACACCATGCTGGAAAAGTATCTAGCTGACATATTAGACACATGGTTTACCCATGTCAGAAAGCTTGTCTTTAGGCAGAGTGCTGAATCCAAGGCTCCCAGTTTGATGTGAATTCCATTTGTTTCCCTAACTTTGCACTAGGGACTTAAATTTATAAAAAATTAACATCCTCAGTAGAAACACCTTGTTTCAACTCTTTTTATTTAAGTCAAAAGGTTGCAGCAGGGGTCAAATGAATTAAAAGGAAGAAGGTGTATAACTTGTGTTGACCCAACTAGGTACTGCACCTGATTTCTGTTTTGGTGCATTCATTCCTCTGTGTACTCCTGTGCTTTCAGCTACTCCTTCCACAGGTGTGGATATGAAAGCCTCCCATCAACCCCAGCCTACAAAAAAGCAAAGGCCATGAAAAACAGCATCCCAGGCTTTTCAGATTGTTGCATCCAGGAAAATTCAGAGTGGTGACTGAAACACCACAGGATGAGGATTAAATCAAGAATATTCCAGAATTGGCTTACTGGTATTTTGTATCAGAAGCGGCCCTGAGTCACCCTGGTTGTGTAGTCTCTAATTTATTTTTTCAAGACTGGAGCCTTCCTGCTAATTGTTCCCTTCTTGAAATCCACTGAAGGACTCACAGTGATGGGTGGTCTGTTTGCTAAAGATTGATTGATTTTGTGTGAGTGGAACTAATATGCTTCTCATACTGCTGCAAAAGTGTTTGCATTATTTTCTGATCCATCTCCTTTACTTGCAGAAGAGTTATAGCAGCACAGCCCAGCTGGGCAAGGGGCCTTTAAATAGCCTCCTGACTACCTTCTTTTCATCAGGTATCACCATGCTGAGTTTGGGAGGAATTTTAAAAATGCTGAGAAGAACAGAAATAAACACTGGACCAACATATGCACAGCCTGAAAGTCAGCCTTAGGGGAAATCATACAGGAGAATGCCTGGGGGTTGGCAACAGTCCTGGCAGAGTGACTAACACCCAAGCTGAAATCAGCAGGATAAGTGAATTTTAGCCTGCAAGAAAGTGACTCTGCCGGTTTGGTTGTTTCTGGGAGCTGAGCCACAGTGAAGAGCCGCAGCTGGATCCTGGTGTGTAGCTGAGTGATGCAGCACACTGCTCCCACTACGTGCTCCAGCTCTAGGGGAGCACAGCTCTGCCAGACCTGCTGCTCTTGTCCTGCACACCCAGCTGCAGGGAGCCCAGGCAGGGAGAGCTCCATGCCTTCCTCTGGACTGTGATGAGAGTGACAGTGCTCAGAATGCCTTTGCAGGCTTCCCAAACAAATAGGAAGCCCATTACTAAAATGACATTGTCCTTCATTTGTCAGATTAAGACTGCTTAATAGATTACCCAGGCAGCAGAGCAGCAAGTAGCTGCTCTGATTTGAGGAGACTGGCCTAGAATACTAAATACCTGGCTTTGCCATACAGTGTGTTTTTTCATGGATTTATCAGAAGAAAATACAGTATTTTTATTGTACACTTGCACTTTCTTCAGCATCTGAATAGAGATTAATTTCCTAGGAATTTTATCATTTATTTTTGCAATAAAATTGTGACTTTATCATTCTACAATAATGTGGAAGTAAGTGATTGGGTTAAAAAATCCCAACACCTACCCTCATATGTATGATTTTGTTATGAGATCATAATATCTGATATTAACTGATAGCATTCATCCATATCACCTGCAGCTACTTCAGGAGAGAGGCAACAATGTCAACTAATGGTTCTGCAGTATAGCTGTGAGATAACGATATCTTACTGATCACACTGACCAGAGGGTGTATCTTTGGACTGTGGTCGAGAGAACACAGCAGGTTGCTGTTGCTGTCAAATTCCTTTAATATCAGTTAATTTTCAAAAGGGCATTAATTTTCAGAAGCGGACTTTTGTGGGAAGAGTGGGTCAGCTCAATTAATCTGAGAACCTTGGTGAGAAAGGAGGTATTTCTTTAAGGTTTCACATGCGTCTGAAATTGCAGGAAAGTCATTCCCAGCCTTGCTTTCTTGCTGGTGTGCTGCAAGAAGTGCTAACACAAGGATTTGCTCCTAAGTGTTTTCTTCCCATGACCTGTGCAATTAGCATTAAACCAGTGGTAAAGGCCGGGGCTGATTTGCATGAAGTAACTTTTCAGAGAACTCTGTGGAGTGATGATGTCAGGAAATCAGAATATGCTCACAAGTTAAATTGTAATGTTTTGTACCTGGTGAATGGAGCGTTGATTCCTGCCTTGTAAAGAAATCAGGGAGTGAACAATGCTTACTGAACAGCTAAGTATCATCTTCAAATGAATCGCTTCCACTAATCCAGATACAGGAGCAAACTGCAGTTTTTTCACAGATTTTAGGGATTGCTTTTTCCTGCAATGTTTTCTTTAAGGCAAAAAATGGAAAGGGAGATCAAGGGAACCACAAGCTTATACACCTTTTATGATTGAGAAATACCTGTAGGTGTAACCACCAATTTACTTCTGATACAGCTTTTACTGTCCAAATGAATACTGCAATAGCTTATGAAACACAGAACATCTCTCTTCCAACATAATTGCTGAACCCAAATTAATCCACTGATTAACCAAGGCCCTTGTCAAACCTGTTTAGGCCTATAGCATAATCTATGAAGGAAACAGCTTTGCTTGTAATACACTTCAGCCTTTGTATGAATGAGTCTCCATCTACAATGTTTTGTAAATCTATGAAAATTTTCAGTAAACTGAAGTTTAGATGAGTGTAGAAGTTTTTCTGCTTCTTTGTTTTCCTTGGGATTTCTCTGCTCTGTGGACTTGAGAGAGAACACTTTAACTTCTGTTTTCTTACTCAAGTACTGTCTGGTAAACTATTTTAGAGCATGGAGCTGCCTGCTGCAGCCCTTTCATACAGAAAGGAAAATCAGAACAGATCTCTCCCGGGGAACAAGAGATACTAGTTTCAACCTCTGAAAGTGGGAGAATCAATAAAATCTGGCAATCTCTTCTGCTGGCTGAGAGTTCTAGCTAATGAGTCATTTAAACAGCCCAAGCAACTTTCTGACTCCAACCCTTTCTTTAGATTGTTTCTCTTGACTCAGTTCCAAAAGGGTTGAGGCTGAATGGACTATCCTGTGTCCAAAACCACTAAGTGACCTTGCTCACCGAACAGTTCTTGCAGATTTTCATTTCAGCAATAAAAAACACCTTTTCCTTGTCTTTCTCCTTAGGACTCAGACAATCTCCAGAAGATTATCAGTTATTCACAGAGCTATATTAATATTATTTTCAGGCTGTTTCTATCTTTCTTCCCATCTTTTCCAACCTCACATAGTTTTCTTCGCTGCTTGAATTAGCATGCACATGTCTGTTTTTTCTTAATCACAGAAGCTGGGTTTTGTTCTGGTCCTCCTGTAGCATTTATTCTGGTCTGTGTTATAAATGCAATTAAAGCCTTGAATGGACATGTTTAGGATGTGGGTGCAAACTTGTGCTGTTGGTTAACTGGTTTATTTTTCAGTGTTGTAGCTCAAACAAACAGCTGTACCTCGCCACAGATCCTGTCTTCAAATGAACAGCAGGTTTCAGTTTTTATTGCCAGATATGAGCATGTGGTGTTGTGGAACTACATCCATCTGTGAACTACCTTTTCCCAAACCCTGAGCTGTGAAAACTGCTGAGCCTTCTTCAGGGCCTGATATCCTTTTGTAATATTGTTCTATTTTAAAATGCTGAACCTTATATAAGCCTGACATCCTTTTGTTATATTGTTCTATTTTAATCCTTATAGAAATATAAATGAACTTAGAAAAATCTTGCCTTTTTTTCATTTGCAAAATCTCATGTCAGAAGACCTCAAGGAAGGTTTACTATCTGTTCTTTGTTGGACTAACATCTGAAGCCAAAGTCCATAAAATATATGTTTTCTTTCATTTGCTTAAAGTTCTTGAACAGTCAGAAAAACTGTTCTGGGTATAGATGAAACTGTGTTTAGAATTAGGGTTTTTTTCCCTTTACTTTGATAGTGTCGAAATGATGGAGCTCATCTTGCTGTACTAGGTGAATATTCCTTTGAAACCAACATTAATTTGAAAAATGTTTTTGTTACCAAGTCCATGAGGCTTTTCCGTGGAGATTTTATCTAGATAAAATCTTCCTTTGGTATTCTTCCCACAGTTTCAAGCTCCTGAGCAGTGCTTTGTAGGGCATTGTATACACAGAAAGAAGAAAAAGGCCTCTGACCTAAATAGCTTGAGTCATTGAATCAAAAAATCATTTAGGTTGGAAAAGGTCTTAAAGATCATTGAGTCCAACCATTAACCCAGCAGTTCCAAGTCCAACACTAAACCATGTCCCAAAGTGCTACACATCTTTTAAATACCTCCAGGTGTGGTGACACCACCACTTCCCTGGGCAGCCTGTTCCAATGCTACACAACCCATTCCATGATGAATTTTTTCCTAATATCCAATCTAAACCTCCCCCAGTTCAACTTAAGGCCATTTTCTGTTGTCCTGTCACTTGCTACCTGGGAGAAAAGACCGAGCCCCACCTTGCCACAACCTCCTTTCAAGTAGCTGTAGAGAGTGAGAAGATCCCCCAGCTCCATTTCCCTTCTCTGGACACGCTCTAGACGCTCAATGTCTTTCTTCTCATGAGGAGCCCAAAACTGAACACAGGATTTTCAATGCAGCTTGACCAGTGCTGAGTGCAGGGGGACAATCCCTGCCCTGGTCCTGCTGGCCACACTGTTCCTGACACAAGCCAGGATGTCATTGGCCTTCTTGGCCTCCTGGGCACTCAGTGACTCATGTTCAGGTGCTGCCAGCCAGCACCCCCAGGATCCTTTTCTAGCAGGCAACTTTCCAGCTGCTTTACCCTTCCAAGTCTTTGCTGATTATTTTTGCTTCTCATTTCCCATTTTTTGGGAACTGTGGCATCAACAGATAGAACCTTTTAGAAGTGCTATTTTTAAAATTCAGAATTAGCTTGTGTTATCATGGAAAAGCAGCCTTAGATCTCTACCTGAGAGCTGAACAATCCCAAATTGCAAGAGGCTGTGGACATAAATGCAAAATCTGTAGCAAGGGCTTTTCTGAAGTTGCAATGTGCTGTTTCTGATCTTGCCTTTTAGAAATGCGTTTATGAAAATTTTCTGCTTCTCCTTCAGCGTTGCCAGGAGGGCACATTATCTACTTCTTGCTGTAAATTATCAGAAAGTTTCTTTTCCTTTGCTGTATCACTGTAAAAGTGAGAACAACTTAAAGAAGTGAAAGCAATTTGTTCTGCAGGAGGTACTAGATAAAGGGCGCCTAGAGGATTCCTCATACCATCTTGAGATGGAGATAAAATAGAATGACATGATAGACCATTAGGCAAAGCAAAGTAAGCACAGCAGCAGATTCTTGTCTCAGATCTGTGAGGCATTTTCCTACCTTGGATGATTAAATGACAGTGCCTAAAACAACAGCTCTCCTGGCTTTGCTGAGCTTACCTTAGGAGTCAGCAGCAGTCTTTGCTCAGAGAGATAAAGGGCTGCAAGCCACCCAGAGGACACCCAGAACAGCTGCTCTTGCTTACCCTTTCTTTTGAAAATGGCAGCACAGTTAAAACTATTTTATAGATTCCTTGCCTAACCTTCACTAGGGATCTGGAGCTCCCTGCCACTGCCAATTTCTGAAGCTGCAAGAGTTTAAGAATCAAAGCAAGAGATTAAATGAGACTGCAATGACATAGCCTAATGTACTGCTCATACGGCAGCATGGCAACAGCAGATTTCATTAATTGTGCTGGGGCTTAAAATATTACTAAATGTGCTGTTAAATAACTAATTTTAAAGGAATTCTTGAAAATATGAGACTCTGCTCTGAAAAATTTCTGAAAATTTGGAAAACAAAATAATGAGATTTACAATTTGTGTTAACCAAGTATAGGTTGTTGGTTTTATACTCTCTCATGTTGAATTATAAAGAGCGTACATTTTCCAAATTACTTCTAAATATCTAGCAGAAGCCAGGATCCTAAGAAACTAATTCAAGTTAAATGCCTGATGCCTAAAGAAACAAGATTATTGGTAAGCTGAATGACTTTCCCTCTTCAGTGCTCCAAGGGCCCACTGTGCAATTTACACTGCACTGTGGGCTGGGCATCCCACAGAAGGGAGTGGGAACCAAAGTCTTTGTGGCAGTTACCCTAAACAAAGGTGCTGGTGGTGTGGATATCCCCTATTCTCCATTTCTTTAACAGCCTGTAAAGAAAGGATCAACTTCTGGAATTGTGGATGCCCAGATGGTAATATTTGCTCAGGGAATAGCATACACAATGTTGGCGTATCCCCTTCTTATTCTTCTCTTTCCATTCATTGTGTGTAAAAAATCTCTGCCCATTGGTTTATGCCTTGTAATGACATACTCACTAAACTTAATGGCCTGTGTCTTCCCACTGACACCCTGTCCAGCTGAACAACTACTCACTACTCTCTGCCTAAGCCAGGGCTTTTCCTCACCCAGACACTTCTTTCATGGTCTGAATCAGCACAAGCCACCTCAGTTAGCAGAATAAATATGAACAAATCTTAAGGTGAATAATGTTGTAAAGAAGTGCTTAAAATTGTAAATATGCTGAATTTTCAGTATATGAGTCAAATAGGTGATGCCTTGAAAGCTTTACCACAATAATTGTGTGTGTGTGTGTGCGCTTTAACTAAAACTGACTCTCTTACAAATGTTTTAAGCATATACTCCACTTCTTTTAAACACTTGTTTTCATTTCCTCTCATTTTTTGGAAAGGAAATTAAGTTTGGTTGGTTGCCTCCAAGGAATAAAAGTGAGAAGTTATTCTAGTTTCCCTGAACTGAGCAAGACTCGAAACAGCAATCTCTTCTGAGTGCTCTCTGCCAAGGCAGAGTTAACCTGCAAGAGGCTGGCAGAGATAAACCCTACAAAACAAACAACTCACCCCCAAAACCTCAGCATGGCAGTTATTTCACTGTTCACAATAGGAAGATGACATTTCAGAAGAAAAGCACGGTACCTTAGACACTAGCTGTCAAACAAGCACACAGAATAGCTCAGAGTTAACATCTGTGTAATGAAAACCAGAAAATAGCAGTGATTCCTCTAGAGAGACTTGCTTGCACCTTGTGTCCTTTCTTTCCTACCCATATTATTGTCACTGGCTGCATGTTGGCTCCAAACTGCTGTAGGTTGATTTAAGAAGTCCAGAATGACCCCAGATCAGCTTGTGTGCGTCCATCAAACTTCTACTACCTGTCTCAGAGGGCTTTTTTTCCCCTGAAAAACAGATGACAGTAGGAACAAAAGGTTATGAGAACCTTACATTCTTTTGTAATAATTTCCCATGGCTAATTATCTATTCTCAGTATTATTCCCTTCCCTGCAAGTTATCTCACAAACATCCTTTAGAAATTTTTGTCTTCTATTTCTTCTTAAATCTATACCCTTAATATTATTTTTATCTGGGAATTATCCCACCATATCTGCGTCATGCCTTCCATATCTTACATATCTTTTCTCAAAAAAAAAAAAAAAAGAATAAAAGAAAAAAAGAAAAAAAAAGGGAGAGACAAGCGATTGATCCTGATTTTTAAAGAAAGTGTAATTTTAACTTTTGAAAGCAGGTTTGCATGGCACACTGTATCCTGTTACATGCTGCTAGGGTAGTGATTAATTTAATGATGTGTGATTATAGTTTTTCTCTTCTCCTGAGTACTGAAGTTGCATATTTCATCCAAACTGCTAGCACAACAGATCCCTTATGAGAAACGTATAAAATGTGTAGTCTCCAAGGTTAAAAAGGAAAGTAATGAAAAATAACCAGCTAGTGCAGTTTTATCGCGTTTGTCCCCGAGGATCCTGGAGAAGTTGGAGAAGAGAGCCTATCAGGCAGGTACTGTGAAGTCTTGGAGGGTGTTTAGTGGGGAGAAGACACCCTAAAGGGAAACCTTCAGCTTCTTGAAGGTGACTGACTCCACGTGGGCTGTGCTACCGACTAATTCCAGAAGTTTATTCATCTCTAGGAGTCACTACCGCCAGGAGGCAAAAGCACTTGACAAGAGATTGGTATCTTTAGGACAGAAAACAGCGGAGTTGCACGTTCCCACAGGGATGGGGAAGGCTCCTCCAAGTCTCACGTACCA
This sequence comes from Pseudopodoces humilis, assembly GCF_049639895.1. Classification (NCBI taxonomy): domain Eukaryota; kingdom Metazoa; phylum Chordata; class Aves; order Passeriformes; family Paridae; genus Pseudopodoces; species Pseudopodoces humilis. Next base: position 117,623,428 of record NC_142200.1, read on the forward strand.
ATCGGGCATCTCCAATTTTACCCCCATATTTGGCCTTGCACATCTCTGCGCTGCGCTGCGCCGCCAGCCTTCGTTACTCTGCCTAATTAAGTCAGCGGGAAGGAATCAACAACTGTTTCACATTTTGCTCGTGCGTGTTGGAACAGGAAGGACTGCGTGTCAGGAAGTTCATGAGGCAAGCTAAACTGGTAGCAGCTGTATTTCTTAATAAAATAGGTATTTTGATAGTACCTCCAGGATTTCTCCAAGGAGGATTCAGGCTTCCTATCCAGCATGGCCTGCAGGGGGCATCAAAAGAATTTGGTGGACAGTAAACATTGTTTTCTGACTGTAACTCTTTAACAATAGCGACCCTTAAATGGAGTATTTTGTCATTAAATCAGAAAAGGTGAAAAAAGCACTTGATTAAAAGAGAGGATAACATTTCACTACATCCTTTCTGCTTCTTTTTTCTGGCTTCTTGATAAGGGAAGACTGGATTTTAAACCCCATTCATTCTCCAAAGTCTTGCTATCAGCAGAGACTTTGAGAGAATGTCATGGGAAAGGGAACTTCAGTCACCACTGACAATAGGATTTAGAAGGTTTTAAAAGTTTCTGAGAAATAGGGCAGACTATTTCAGAAATTCCTCTGTTTCCTTTATACTGGAATAGGCTGCCCTCCAGCATTATTATCTGGGCTGAATCCTAGTTGAAGAGATTTGTTGCATTTAAAAGAATAAATAACACTGTTGGTAGCATCCACATTTCTGTGCTGCACTGTGGGTACAAGCACAGTGAACTTGACTGGGAACAATAGCAGAAAACTTACAATACACCCTCTTCTCTGGAATGTTCATTGTTTGTGCTCCCTATAACTTCTGGCCTTTCTATTTCATATTAGGATCTCCTGACTGGATTTTTGATTCATACTCTGCAGTGGGCCTGAATCCTGAGGATCCCAATATATAGGCTATTGATACAAATCTGAAACATTCAAACTGCTCTTAAATATTTTGTCTGTACTTTTCTGTACTGTAGCCTCTTTAAGTTTCCTAGCGCTGCAATATCTTTTTATTTCCTACATCCAACATATATCGCAGTTACATTTTGCTCTTAAATGCACCTGCATAAACTTCTTCCTGCCTTCCAGTGTGCTGCTTGTTTATTTGCTGTTTGATACATTTTTTCCTAGTTATTATATTACATTATATATAATTTTTTAAAAAAGCACGAGGTTATTAATGACTTACACTTATCCAGAGTATATTGTAGCATTTTCTTACAATGAACTCCCTTATCCATGTTTCTCTGTTACTTTTGCACTTTGAAAAATGTTTTCACCAGCATTATCTCTTCTTTGTTTTTTCTTTGTTACGCAAGGCTAATAATTTAATTATAATGATGAGGTGCCATGAAAAGCAAACATTTCCTAATCCGAGCGAGAGTTGTGATAAAAATACCCCAAATAAGATTGAACTAGGGTTACACAGACAGCCTTAATCTGAAATTTCTGTCTTTTGAACTCTTCACTTGAAAAAAAACTTTCTTTAACAAGGCAGCTATTTACTGTTTTTCCAAGGAGGCGTAGGTTCTTCTGAGATTTCTCTCCAGCCCCAGGTCTGACCTTCTGTTATATCTTTTCCTGCCCATATGTTCCTTTGACAAACCTCTCTCTGCCTGGGCTCTGTATCTTCTTCCCCATTTTTTCCAGCTTCCAGCATAATTTTTCTTATCCAGCCAATCCTTCCAGGCCTGCCATCTAAATTTTCTCCCTAGTGCCCCCAGTCTCATATCAGCCTGCTCTCTGGACTCCTCAGCTGCTCACACGTTTCATTCTTCTGCCCCCACCTTCCCCAGAGCATCATTCCTTTTCCGTTCTTTACCCCTTCCCCCTTGCTTCCTCCTTCCCAAACTTCTCCTTCTGCAGTTTCTCCCCCAGTTTTAATGTTCTCCATTCTAAGACACTTTGATATCCAGCCCTAGAGGAAAACTACCACTTCCACCGTCCTCATGCCAACCACCTATGCATTCTTTTTCCATTCCCCATCCACCATCCCATATTCCCCCATCCTCACTGCTCCCCAGATCAGCTTTATTTCCTCTGGTGCATCATGGACAGAGCAATCATCCTGCCAAAGTACAGTTTCAAAGCCAGAAACACAGGAGATGTTTAAAGGGAAAATCACCAGGATGTTTTAAGGTAACTCTTGAAAATCATTGAAAAACTAAATCAGAAAACATTCTCCCCTTAATTGTCCTGGGCCAAAACTCTGGACTGAAAAATATGAGCTTAAAGTGGCTGAACTTGGGTAACTGAAACCAGGATTTATAACTGCTTCAACAATGATAATGCAGAACATACTGGGAAAATACAGTAGCTACTGTGTCTCTTGTGCACATTTTCCATGGTCATATTAATTTTATAACACTGTCATTATGGTTATTTCTTACATGTGGCATTGAAATCAGCAGCATGTGTAAAAGAAAATAGAAAAACATCTACTATATTGTTCTGTAGCAGTTTGTTTGTTTGGCTTGTTTAATAGAAAAATTCCATCATTCAAAAACTGTCAGGGCTGACAAAAAAATCTGTTATCAGTGAATAAGGAAGTTTCCTTGTACATCCACGTTTTGCATTGACAACCTTGTAGGAGCAAACACTGAATACATATTTCCTCCTTCATACCTGAAAGTAAATGGCCTATTCTTGCCAACATCCCTTTAGCAACAGGCTCTTAAGAAACAAAGAAACCTTTGGAGACAAGTTTCTGAACCATGTGCCTGCACAGGGAGAAGGAGCTGTATAAGAAGCTGCATAAAAGGCTTTTGCAACTTGCTGGACTTTTCACAAGGGCATGTAGTGACAGGACAAGGGTGAATAGCTTTAAAATTAAAGAGGGTAGGGTAAGATTAGATATTAAGAAAGAATTCTATACTGGGAGGGTGGTGAGGCACTGGCACAGGTTGCCCAGAGAAGCTTTAGATGGTCCATGCCTGGAAGTGTTTAAGGCCAGGTTGAATGGGGCTTTGAGGAACCTGATCTAGTGGGAGGTGTCCCTGCCCACGGCAGGGGGGCTGGAATGAGAGGATCTTTAAAGTCCTTTCCAACTCAAACCAGTCTATGATTCTTTGATGGTTCTGTGATCTATGAAAGTGCACACCTATTTATAGCAATCAAAAATTTTTCTGAGCACCTCTTTGGCTAAATGAGCAACTTCACTTTTATATACATTTTTGTTCTTACTTGAGAAATTATATTTTAAAAAAAACCCAAACAGTTCATCCTTGATGTATGCAAGTCTGCAGCCTATGGAAGACTCTTTGTTCCTGGAATGTGGTGAGAGCATAATGGCTAGGGAGCAGACATAAAATCTAAAGCAATTTGGAGTTTTCTTTCTGATTTTTGAAAAGAGGTTGATAAATTCAAATATGGATTCCCATTATGTAGAATGTCATATGAGAAAAAATGCAAGAGAATCTTTTCTCCACAAAATTTAGAGGCCCTAAGTATAATCTATCCATTTTAATATCAAGAAGCAACATGATGTTAGTTTCTAGATGGTAAAAGGAAAAATGAACAAAACCCTACAAGTGGTTTAGTGATGAAGAGCAGGCTTTTCTTTTTCATGTGCCCTAGATTTTTCTTTATTGTTAGTTTGGGATTAGTTTTAGTTATGCTAATGTTACTTTAGTAAATGTAGTAAAGTGAAATGGAAACTAAAGTGTAGTAAATTAAGATGTTGTGGAAAGCTTTTTGTACAAGTAGGTACTGCTTCCTAGATTATATTATTGCTGGTTTTTAAACACTTGCCCTCTGCATGCCCAGAATTTGATATTGCTAACATCTCCTGGGCAACTTCTAAAATCTCTCTATTTTATACTTTTCTCTTTTATAGTTTAAAGAAATTTATGTTAAAAGGGGACCTGTAGAAGTTACTGCTTTTAGTGATAATCACTGGTGTTAAGAAATCTCTCTGGGGTACCCAATTGTCTGTAATACCTGTAATATAAATTATTAACTGAAGTAAAATCAGAAATAAAAAACTTCAGGGAAAAATAATGGGGAAGTAATGATTCAAAATGGTACAAGAAAAATCACTTGCCTTGTAATTCATCCTTATAAAAATGCAACCGTAATACCCAGTTCCCATGAACAAGTGGGAATAAAATAAATTAATTTTTCCGAAGATTTGTCTGGCTTATGTCTTTAAATTCTTCTCTTACTGTCATGGTGTAGATGTTTCCCTTTTTTTCTTAAAAAATGAAGCCTCCACTGGCTCTCTTGAAAGGCTCTGCCTGGATCTTTCTCTTTAAGTAAACACAGTTAGTGAAAAGTCCACTTGGGCATTTACAGGCCTGTTTGAATATCTGTCAGAAGAAGACAGTGATTTCACTGTTAATGGATTCTTCAGAATGGATAGTATATTATCAACTACTCAGATCTTTCTGGTCTTTTTTTCATTCCTAGTTGGAGCAGATATTCTCCTGGTGTTTTGAGGCTTTACTGGTGTTTTGAGAAACAAAATCTCTGAATTTCCTGTATTAGGTATACTTACTTTTCTCTAGATCTGTCGTCTCCTCACAACCCTGACCAACAAGGCTCACCTTGGGGGAGGCTGAACATGGAAGGAAATGGGACAGAAGTGTTGGACTGCACAGGGACAGAGTTCAGAGCTGCCACCACCACCACCACCATATGCCCAGGTGGGTTCAGGTGGCTGTTCTCCTGCATTAACAAGTGTTTTACTTGCTTAATTAACAGATGTCTTGACTTTTATGCAGCTTTCCTTAATTGTCCTGAAGATGCTTTTAGCGATTAGCTCCAACCTAGGATTTTGTTGCAGATTCCAGCTGACCTTCTCTGTGGCTATTCACTGCGGGCACGTCACCCCTCTCCTCTTGCATGACATATGAAGAGAAGCTAATTCAAAGCGTTCATTGTTTATGGCTGGGTTTTTTAGTTCCTTTAGCTTCAGGGGTTTAAAGCTGGGGAACAGCTAATCAAAGGCTAGTGCAGAAAACTGATTTCAGCTGTCTCTTCATAGGTTTCACTTTTTTTTTTTTTTTCAGGCATCTTCCCCTCTCTAATGCAGTCCCCTTCCCCAGAACTGAGAAGAAAGCAAAAGAAAGTTTAAAATTCCTAGAAAGGCATGCCTAGCTACAGGAAATTAAGGGCGGGTAGGCCATTTTTATGCCCTCTATCCCTTCACTTAAATACTCAGTCGTTGCTGATGATTGCCTTGTGGTCTAACAAGCTTTTCTCCAACCTTAAACATGTTTACTGCCTGCTTGTAACCAGAGGGGTACATACAGCACTTCAGAGAAAACAGCCCTCTTTATGACCAGGGCTTAAGCCAAAGCCAGCTGCATTTCCCTCTGTCTTCTTCAAAGGACAGATCTGTTTCCTTCAACAATACTGTTTATAACTTCACCAGATGAAAGCTGTCATATCCCATTTCCACTGAGACTCGCTGGTACCTATTTGCTGGTTACAGAATTAAGAAAACAGAACTTAGTTCAGCTTTAATGCTTGCATACACACCATGCAAATTTGCTCCAAATGAGCCAGGAAATTCTAAATATCATCTCATTGCGCAAAAAAAATTAAAAATTACTGTCTCCAAAGGTCAGTTTAGAAAAGTTGTAACCTGTGATGTCCTTTAGTATTGGCTGCATTTCCCACAAACTATGTGAATTCTGGATGAGATGACTGCTCAGGCTGGAGTTATATCTTCAACACCAAGTAATGAGACAGTTATATCTTTTAAAGTGCCATAAACATATCAAAATGAGTTTTCTAATCATAAGACTACCAATCCGAACAACCACAACTATATAAAACTCTGCTGTGTATTTCAAGTAAATGTACTTTAAATGTGTTGCTTGAATTGGGAGAACATTTCCTATAGAAGCCTGATTTGTATTTTTATTTATAGTCCAGTACATTTATCTATTTTTTCCTAGTGATTTCTGTGTTACCAGAAAAAATATTTCTATGTTACCAGAGAAATTACTTCAGATAAAACAGCCTCCAGTCCCTGGAAACCATCTTACTTTATAACTACTTGGGAGCTCAAGAAATAAATCTTCATTTATTTACACTCTGACAGACACCACTGAGCAGAATGATGAAAGGGAAAATTTAGGATCCTCATATGGTAAAGAGGGCTAGGAACATTTTTCTGTTGTAAATCCTGTATTCCTTGGGTGAATATGAAACTTTTCAAGTACAATGTAATTCTCTGCATCAGACTCTGATTCTTAAGGTCTCCATTGGCGTATCTTAGCTTTGTAACCAGATTGGCAGATCACCTGACAAAAAGGTGGGTCTTAATTCTCTCTGTACCTCACAGAGAGAGTAGTCACATACATCTTTCAATTTATGCACATTCCTCCATCTGTTTCAAAAAATTATTTTAGAGCAGTGGTCTATCAGAGGGTGCTGCCATTGCTTTTAAAGTGTATGTGACAAATTCTTAACCAACTTCCCCAGATTTATTAGACATAAATTTTAGATTAAATTTGTTTACTGTTCTGTTACACACTGGATTTATATTTTAAGATTAGAGACTTGCCTGGAATAGATTCTTTTTCATTTTAGCTCTTTTATGAGATGCATTATTCTAATAAGTCCATGAAAGTGTTGTTGGAGCTTTTACAGTATTATTGGATTTTCACTGGATTCTCATTTTGGTAGAACATGCAACACTTTCTGCTGTTAAACAATCCTGGATCTTGAAACATGGATTTGTACAACTAAGCCCCCAGTGTATTTGTTAATTAGCAAATTCACCTGTTACTGTGAGTTATTTGGAAGCTCTCTAGAAGCTAGACATTATGTTTTGAAATAATTTCCTGCAATTTTTTTTTTCTGTTGGTTGAAAGGCTTTTATTTTCCATCATTCACTCCACAGGGAAGTAGTATTCTATGAGACTTTTGCTGGTTTTCCTTTCCCTTATCAGACAACCTGATGTGGCTATCTGCAAGGGTACAGATATACAGATACAGATCCAGAGGGGTACAGATATTTTATCTAACCATCTGACCTTAAAAATGCTTCAGAAATGTAGTTGAAAAGCTGCAGGCCAGCTCTTTTTGTGGCCTTCACCCCATGAACAGCTGTTCATCACCTTGGCTCACATTTCAGGGCCAGCTGGAAGCTGATATCTTGTGCTGAAGATCCTTAAGGAACTTCAAGCAAAAGTTAAAACACATCAGACCAAGGCCTGGTATCCCCACTGCCTTGCCATACCCAGGGAAAAACACATTTTCCATTTGCCAGGGCTGCTATTTTGTCTTCTTTGTCAACTTGCGCTCAATTCACTTTGACATTTTATTATTCTCCTGTGCCAAATTAGCCTTATCCTTGCAAGAAACTCTGAGAAGAATCTGAGTCCTTTCTGAAGACTGTGAAATTCTTTGTTTGTTAATATAAAGACAGCTTTGGAATTAAGTAGAATCAGGAATCAGTCTCCATAGGGGTCTCTGGCAGATACCTACATTCCCCCGATTTCAGCTGCACCTGTAAAATTTTCTTTATCTGATTTATAAGTAGATTCTGTACCAAATTATTTACAAAAAAGTTGTGTTATTTCTGCAGAATATTACCTGCATCTCAGATATGGAGGAAAAAAAGAAATAAATGTTTACTTTTCCAAGTTGGTGCTATATGTGCAAGCTGCTTTTGTACAGAGGCCCTATTTAGTGAGATTCTCTTGACAAAATAATAGCTAGATTCTTATGACCTTATTTCAACTTACTTGTTCAGTAAAAGCAAATACCAGGACCATACTGAAAAACATCCAAACAATCCAACACAAATTTTCATGAAAGACACCTGTCATATACAAGGCTATTTGTAAATGAACACAAAAAATGGAAGACATGCTCACTGGACAATTTAGTTCCCAAAAGCCCTACTTTTTCCTCCTTTTCTTTTTGGCATCTAAAGGAAATCTCCACTTATACTGAAAGCATATAACACTTTAATCTACTCAAAGATGTAAATTAAATGGAATTATTAAATTTACTTTGCTGACATTTAATGGTGTATTTTCATTAAAGATACTGAAGCTGTGTTTTATTTCTACAGTAACTTAATAAGAGAAAGTAGGCCTACCAAATTTCAATTAGATATGCCTAGAAGGGAAGGCAAAGAAGAGAGAAAAGTATAGGAAATAATTGAATAAAAGATAATGGCAAATAATTTTGCTTGGTGATAAAAAGGTACAGAGACAAAATGTAATTTCCTGGTATCCCAAGGAAAACCTCAGCTGAGTGGATGAGAAGTTTGCTACTTTTCTGTTTGAGCCTATGCTGGGTTATTGAAGTGAAAGGATTCCACAGGCTGCGTATTTGAGATCTTGTGGTCAGTCCTGCATGCTTTTCACTGAGAGGCCAGTGTTTAAATAATAAAAATGCATTGAGAATAGCAGTAAAAAAAAAAAAAAAAAAAAAGCTTTAGGGCATTCCATAGTAGGAACCACCATTTTCCTGAATTAGTTACAATACCATATGAATTGCTGTGTGAGAGCACAGAATTACTGGTTAAGGTTATTCATTTAAAGAATAGGAGTTTGTCAGGGTAAAGTCTAATTAAGTGTGTGGAGATGAGAGGGAAGAGTCAATGTTTGCTTTCACTTGTTATCTTTCAATACCTCTGTCAGACAACTCAAGATCACAGGCAGTGCCCTAACAGCGGGTCATTTTCCTTCTCCACACCGTACTGTTGTTGCTGCTGTAAGCTCTGGTTTTTTCGTAGAGACAAATACCTTTGCACATGTCAAGGCATTAGCAAGCTGAGGGAAATTCAGGCATCAGGAACAGCATAACTCTGGGAAACGTTCACAAATTAACCAGCTGAGGGAGCACAAGGCATCCGTTTTTCAGTAACGGCACAATGAACTTGAGGGATGTCTAGAAGAAACAGTGTGGTAATTATTAAGTCTGCTTCACTTAACTTTCCAGTGAAACACCTGAGGGTCCTTCTTCTTTTGTGGAGTAGTTTGGGTTGGAACTAATTTTTTTTGGAGGGGGTCAAAAGTGATTTTTTTATGGCTCGTCTGCTCCTTTATTCAACTTAATGGTCTAAAATATATATGAATATATTTAATTGAAACCAACTAGACAGTTTGATTTTAAAAGTCTGAGGTGAAATCCTGGACCACATGAAGCTAATGGCAAAGTATAATTTATGGGATTAGAGCCAAGTGTTGATCCTTGCTGTAAACAGAGCTGTATTAACATGCAAATATAGCAATAGTTGTATTGTACCAGATCTACAGCCTGCTCAGCCCGTGATGCTGCCTGTGGCAGCCAAGCAATAACAGCACCTGCAAAAGCAGGACAAGCAATCTGGGGCCCAGAGAATTCTTGAGTTAGTTGGAGTATTTAATACAGGTTTGACAAAATAGTTAGGCAGCTAAGCAGACAGAAGAGAGTTGTTCTATCTTTCAGTGTGCACTAGCCAAGCTTTGCTGTTCTGTAGGACAGAAGCAAGCCAAGGAGTTGTCTTCAGCTCTCAACTGCTGGCCATCCGTGCAGGGATGTGCTGCGCTGCAGCCAAGGCAGCATGGGGTTCCTCTGCAGAAAAGCCTTTTGATCTTGCTCTGCAACCCATGATTATGCAGATAGGCAGTGCTGGGAGAGGAGAGGCAGCGAGAGTAACTGCTACCACATGTGAAACTGGTCCCAGGATATTGTTTTCATTACAGTTTTGTTCTCTGCAGCTACTCGGACTCTGAAGTGTCAGATTCCAGTTTGATTTCTTCATTAGGAAAGCCACTGCTTCAGTAGTAATGAACAACAGAAAGCACAAAAACCCTTACAATGGTTGGTTTTGTTACAAAATGTTAGCATGGGTTAGACAGTGTCTAACACTAGGGCAGGGGACAGGTTCCTTTCATTATGCTTTTCATTTCTGGAAAATAACTCTGCCTGTTCTCACAGAAATTGGTTAGTTCATACAGCATAGGTCAGAAAAGACATACAAACTAGTAATGATGCTTCTTTTTGAAAAGCAGTAAAACAGCAGTAAAACTCTTTGTAAAGGACTCAGAGTACAATGCCATTCTGATTACCCACCAATGTAACTCATATACACATTAGAGCAAAATTGGTCTCCCACTTCCTGAAACAGAAACCTGGTCTCATGTTCCTGTAAAGCACTGTCCACCCCCAGAACAAAACAGGACACCTTCAGGTTTTTTTGCTCATAAGAAATACTATAGGTTACCTGGATTTTTATGGTATTGAGCCATTCTTCAGATTTATAAGAGTAAATAAACCCTTTTTTGCCTTGAGGAAATTATGCTAAACTTTTTTTTTCTTTTTTTTTCTTTTTTTTTTTTTTTTTTCTTGTTTGTTTGTGCTTCAGGAAATCTCTTCCTGCCTCGGGCAAAAGTGGAGTTATGGTAATGAAAATATGCACATAGTAAAAAAATGGGAAAATCTTTGTCCTAGAAGAAATGATAAGGAATGCTTTAAGGGTAGATTAAATCCATTTTAACTACTAAATCTTTATTCAGTGGTCTCTGCTTGTGAGAACTAAACTCCTTTTGATTAGAAAAATGCTTTTTTTTGGCCTTGGCCTAATGAATCTTGGAAATCAGATAGGTGGATTTGGAGGTGCTGGTGAAATGTGAGGATTAAATCTTGAAATTTGACCAGCAGTGTTGGGATGGCTGAACAAACAAGGACATCTGCAGCTGCCAGCACAGGTAGGCTGCATTTTCCTGCCAGAATGAGACTCTTCACCACCACCCCCACTTTTCTAGCATCAAGAACAATGAAGCAGTTTGGTATCAGATCTTTTCTTGCAAGGAAAGTCAAAAGTCTATTTTGCTGGTCCTCGAAGAGCTTTCTAACTTGACGGTGAGATTAGCATGATTTAGGACCTGTATGCTGACATGAGCAGAGATAGAAGCAAGCAAAGGTACTGTTTATGTACCACATACATTTTGAAACATTTCTCTTTTTCAAACTTGACCAGAATTACTGTATTCCTGCCAGGTTCAGTTTTTGCCAGCTGCTTCTCATGCAGGATTTGATTTCCTGAAGATACCATGGCAAAGTCACTGTATGAAACAGGAACATTTAGAACAGGGACAAGTAAGTTTTGCTCTATTATTTTCTGGGTCATTGATTTTGATTATAACTGACCTTAACGGCAAAACTTTCCTATGAGAGGGTCCAAAGGGTATGTTAGGAGGGAAACTGTGGACTTCTATCATTTCAGCTCACATAAGATGCTGAAATTATATACATGGATGTTGTGCACACCCTGTTCTCATAGGATTCTGGTTCAGAGACTGTTGGTCCAGTGGATCTTAAGCAAAGAGAAGCAATCAATCAGTCTCCTAAATGATGGCAATGTAGGACACCACACTGAAAGGAAAACAGGCCAGGCCAGTCTAGAAAGTGTTGCTGACATAGCTATGCCATGAATAGCCACCTGCACACATAAAAGTTCTCATGGGCATAAGCCTGTATAACGATGCCAAAAAGAACCACCTAACCCAGTCAGTCCTGTCTTTTCCTCAGGATCATGCATCTCCTGACTGGGTGAATATGGGAAATGAGCACACGTGTTCTCCAGGAGAGTGGTGGGCATTGGCTGGGAGAAGGAAGAGATCACAGGTTTAAGCTCCTCAGGGAGCTTCAGTGTACAGTGTCTCAGTCCCAAAATGCCCTTGCAGTACAGTGACCTCCATGCCAGCCAAAAGTCCCAGGTGAGGTGCCACATCAATGTGGTCCTGCTGGTGGCTGAATCCCTCTTCCCTTCCATCCATGGCTGCTTGCACAGTAGCACGATGCTGCTGTGGCTAATGACCTGTCCCAGTGCAGCACGGGCATGTCAGCACCACCAGAGCTTGCTCAAGGGTCTTTAACAAGGTAAATAAAAGGGTTTTTTGATCATATGCTGAACCTCATCTCAGGAGAGGAGTAAGTTGCCAGATTCATACATTTGCAAGTCACAGATTTCAAAGCTATTTCTCCTCATCCTCTCAGTTGATGGAAAAGAGTCTTTTCTTTCTTCCTTCCCTCTTTTAGGGCATAGAGATGTGTTAGAAAGAAAGTTTTCTTCTGTGCAATTGTTCTGATCTGCTTTACTCTGTCTCAAGCCAATGCCAGAGCTGTCTCAAAGGAAACGGTGTAGGAGGAGAGCAAGGCGTGTTTGTGAGCAGTTTGCACAGAGTGGCTCAGCTGCATCAGAAAGCTACACCTTGGGCTTATTGGGATGAATAGGGCAGTTCATTGGTCCAAGTGCTGCTGTTCCAGGTGCTCTGCACCTGTTGTTCTGCTCACACATTGGCCTTTTTCTTTGCAGCCATAACCACTTTAGACACCGGTTAAATAGACTTAAGGTTGTGCATGGTGAATTAGGAGCTTGAAAACAAAGCTGGTATGTCATGCTTCTGTGTTCCTCAATAATGACTAAAATCATTCTGAAAGAAATACTTTTAAAGGATCAGGTTTCTATGTGGACTGCCAAATTTCCATAGTGCGTAATGAGATATTTTTATTCAAATCCTCCAGACGATTAGACAGTTTTGCCCATAGAACCTGGGATCCCTTTGGTTATGACATTAAGTATAATTTTTGGTCATTAGGAGTAGATTAGGCAAGTGCTGCAAGAAAATAGAAACAAAAAAGACCAGAAATCTACAGTTACCTTATGAAAGCTGAACTCAAAAATACTGTGAGGTAGTCTAACAGAGAAATCCTTCAACCCTAACACAAAACAGACCATGTGAACTCATTTAAAAAAAATCTCATTGACTCAATCACCCTAGTGCTCCCTCCAATCCACCAGACGTAGGATGAGAAATCTGCACCTACTATCTGGTGCTAGATTCACACCTATAATCCCACCTCCCTGATTATGATCAACTTCAAAGAAATTGCTTATGGATGTGGGTGGCATGAACTTTGCCTTTTCTTTGTATCTCTATTCTCTTTGCAATTAAGCAGATTCATTTATCCTACTTTGATAAAAGCCATTTTGCAAATTATTTTCTGATAGATTTATACCTCTGGTAGCTGTCAAAGAAATTCAGACATCCCCAAATTGATTCTCTCTTTTGTTGACTTATATAAAATGTGTTCTAATACATTCAGTCTTTGTTAGTTACCAAAAGCAAATGAAAATTATCTTTTAGAAGTAAAATATCCCCTATCCAGGAACTTGCACTGGATTTTGCATGAATGTCTGAAAGATGTAGGTTGCAAAATCCCCTCAGCGACGGACTCGCGGGACAAGAGGTGGAGAGGCACATCCAGCAGCTGGCTGAGCAAGCTTTGAAAATATCCAGGAGAAGGAGCTGAGAGATGCCACTGAAGTACATGCTGAAGGACCTAGACCTTCTGCAATTAAAACCATCTGAGAGGCTGGGGGTCAGGAAGGGGCGTGAGGGAGGTCAGGAGCCGTCTGGAAAAGGTGTCCCTTGCAGCGGCGCCGAGGGCGGACAGGCAACCAAAGGGAAAGGAAGAGCTGGCCTCAGTGTTTGCTTTGGCCTAATTTCAAACAGAGCCCCTTCAGAATCTGTTTATACAATCCTGTCTTTCAAGAGCTGTTTTAATTTCTTTAGCTAAGGCTCTGTGAGCCCTGAAGGTTTGACTTATCCCGTGGAAATCAGAAGATATGCAGTCTAGGGAGAGCTGATGTGGGCTTGATGACATGCTTTATGAGTTTCACATTCAGAAGCAGTGGCTCTGTTTTAAGGCACTGCTGAGCAGAGATCTCAAGGAAGAACTGAGCTCTCTGATGGATACCAGGTTGTAGCTGTTAGAGCTTATGGCACAGACATTTTCTGAGCACAAAATAATCCACTCCAAATAAGTTACAGCGAGCTCTACTGTCATAATCCTATCATTTGTATGCCTAATGTGTAACTTTGCTTTTCAATAAGAATTTTCACATCATATTTATAACTGTGGCTCATCCTTGTATCTGGGCTACTACACATTTAATATGCAGAAATCTGTCCCTCATTAACATTAGCAAAAGACAGCAATAAATGAGGAAAAATGCTACAATTAAAAAAATAAAAAAAAAAGGCAGCATTATTTTTAGCCTTCCAAGAGGCCTGGCAGTACGCTACTCATTTTGGAAAGGAACAATTAGCCAGTTTGATAAGGCTGGAGCATGAAACATATCCACCACAGTGAAACCTTTTGATTGCCGTGACTACTGAAAGCTGGACACCTGCCTCCAAGTCCTTGGAAACTTCATGCTTGATCTGGGCCAAAACAAGAAGTCTGTGCTCACAGAGTAAGACTTCAGAAAACCAGGCACTTGCTATCAAAATTCCTTTCTCCTGGCCCAGCAGCACAGTGGCAGCCCTCTCAGCGGCCAAGGCATCCTCACCCTACACAGCCAGCCCTGGAGCAGCCTGTCCATAACGCTGGGACAGCTGTGTCAGGGACAATGAGATGTTGATATACCTCTGCCACTCAGCTAGGAGGTGAAGAAAACAGCAAGGTAAAATTGCAGATGATCTAGAGGCTTCAGACAGCATGTTTTGATGTGTCTTGTTTGGTTTTGGAGAAATCCCTCGCATAAAAAGCACACATTTTGCTGATATGGCTGAGTATGTGCAAATAATAAACTGCTGTAATATTCCCATTTCTCACAACTTGTAAAATTTCTCAGTTAGGCAAGGCATAGATTCACCTGGCACAAGTTCACTCTTAGGCCAGATGCTGGCTGTTTCTAATTACCTCGGTGCCTTTAAAGGCCTGCATTGAGGCTGTAGGGCCCCAGGTGCTCCTGTCCCCCTGTGAAGTAGGCAAAGGCGTGGGTTTCATCTCACAGGAATGCTACAAAGACAAGTTCTTTAAGGACAGTTCAGTGTCCAGACACTGTAGGAGCCAGGTCAGATAAACACCTGTATATCTATGTCCACATATAGGCAGCTTATAATTTCTTCAGAAATTATATCTGCCATTGTTCACCTCCAGTGAGGCGATATTTGTATGGCTGGAAACAAAGTCTGGCTCCTGTTTGGGAGTCTACATTTTGGGATATCCAGCTCTAAAAGTGTGATGGGGACGTTCTCCAAAGGTTTACAGTTTTGTTTGTATCTTTACTCATAGAAGCCAATTCCAAACTTAACAAATAAAGGATTTTACCTTTCCCAAGAAACCTTTTCTCTCTGTGTTTCAGATTCGTGCCATTGGAACTGCTTCCCTCAGGATGGGCACACTGCTGGTTCCTGCTGAGCCCACTGCTGACCAATACCTCCTGATCCCTTTCTGCAGGGCTGCTCTTTCTTTCTCTTAATGTCCCAAAACACATGGAAAATAGATTTTTTGAATATCAGGGTGTCAAATAGAAAGAAAACAAATGTTTAAAGGTGGCTTTCATAATCTTGCAACAATAAAAAAAAAGACTACAAAGCTTATCCATTAATCTTTGTCTCAGTAGAAATGAAGTAATGTGCAAATCCTTAAAAGGAAGCTTTTTTGTCTGTGATGTAGTATATTCAAGAGATTCTTTCACATATTACACTGGTGTGAGTAATAAAAGCTATCACAGTATGCTAGAAAAGGGATATTTGCTCAGAAGCTCGGTGTGACTGTGAAGGTATCATTAATCTATTTTTTCTGAGCCTAGTGTTTCAGGCTGTCATCTTAAAGGACTAACTTGTGACAGAAATGTCATAGAGCAATACAGGATGTTCCAGACCAGTTCTAAACCCAGCTCGATGCTTTTTCAGGTGACCAGAAGCTTTGGTGATTAGAAATGGAAGGCCTGGGGGAAATGGGGAGCCAAGGTGAAAAACTGAGCAATTTTAGAAGAGCTTTAATGTATCTGATAAGGCCTCTGTTAAAACAGTGAAATAAATTGTGCAGTCACCTTAAAATTCTGCTAATCACCAAGACGAAATCTAAACAAGGTAAAAGATCTCCCAGCAATTTATGCCAGGCCATTTTATAAGGCAAGTTCAAACTTAGGGACTGCTTCTTTTTTTTTATGGTAGAAGCTGGACACAAATGATAATACAACACTAAATGTTTGCAATAGAGGAAAATAAATTGCACTACCATCGCTTTGAATGAGAAGTTTTGTGATAATTAGCTAACACTCAACATAGTTGAAATGTTCCTACAGTGCAATTGTAAAATAATAGTTGAAACTATCTATAAACCTATTCTTCAAGTTGTAAATTAGCTGAAAAAACTCTATTTTTGCTTCTTTTATTTGAATTCTGCCTGCAATAATGGAATTTTTGACAACACAGGTTAGTCCACTTCAGCTATGCAGGGACTTTTTACTCACAAACATGTATAAGCCTTCCCTTAACCCTATTTTTAAGGCTGGAAACAAAGAAGAGATCCCTTTGAAAAACATTAAAGTCTTTTGAACTAAAATCCAAACTGGAAATCTTCTCTGAGAACACCTTGAACTTGGCACGAATTTAAGTATTGTTGAATGCAGGCTTAAAAATGTCAGGAATTCATAGACATCTAACTATTTCAAATTGAATTGTACCCAGAAATGAAACCATACAGAATCTAGTGTTAAGGAAGTGGGAGAGTGGAGGTGCAGGGGGAGAATGGGGAAGCAAGGGGAATTCCATTATTTGTGGGAGAGCAGAATAATTCAGTTCAGAGTGAATTTTCTCTGAGGTTAAGTGCAGACCTTAGTCCACTACAGAAAATGAAAGACAGAAAGGAGCGTTTGATGACTGTGAGTAAATATAAGTAATTACAAATCTTAACAGACCTGTCCTACACTGTATAAATTGTTGTAAATTAGCTTCCATGGAGAATAGATAACCTTTGACTTCTCCCTATACTAGAGTTAGGCTGCAAATAAGAAACTGCTTAAATGAGAAAGTAATTAAATTCCATCCAGGTGTGAGGGAACACTTTGTGCCATATTATTGAACTAGTAATACGAAAGTGTTCTCTTCTCTCACTGTGGATTTGATATAAAAAATGTAAACAGTCATTTAATACCAATACTTGGAAGGAAATTGAAAGTTAAACTTACCAGAATGTGACCTAGAAAACAAATTCATGTAAAAGAAAATTTTTGATTATAGGGGTTATATTTTAAAGACACCCATCCATCTTGGTTTAGAGTGATTGTTTCTCCAGATATTATCAGGTTGGCTATATAATAATACAAATCATCTTCCTTCCCTCTCTCAGAATATTAAAGAATATATTAACTTCTATAATGTCTTTTATTGCCAGGCAAGCTCTCAGTAAGATTCAAACAAATGACCTTGCTATGCCACCCAGTTGGTGTACAAGCAAAAAAAATCTTTTAATGTAAATAAATGTCTTATTCTTATACCAGCACTAGGAAATAGCCTAAATGCAGCTGGTGTAAAATTTGGTTTATCCTTGCCATGTGGTCATGCATTTCGGTGTATGTTGATCCAAGAGGAGGAGGAGCTGCACTGATTTCAAGGAGGCTACTCAAGCACGTAATATTTGACTTACACACTCATTTATGTATAAGCTTACACTATCAGACAATGTTAGTAAGGACATTTTGATACATTAATGAGTTTATTGATAGTTTTTTTTTTTTACAAACCAAATAACTTCTTTTACTAGAGCTTAGTCTCTGTCTGGGGAGGAATTCATTTCCATGCACATCGCAAACAGCTTTATTGCATGGTTATGGTCTTACCTCTCCCCCACCTCAGTTTCTGTGAAGGCATTTCCCCTTACAGTAGGGGTTATTTGAGTTATTTGAGTTATTTGACTGCAGAGGACTCACTCAGAATTGCTGTGACCAGCATAAATGATAAGGATTATGGTCTGACCTTGGTGCCTGAAGTCAAACCATTGAAAACTGCTGGCCATGGTTTTTTGGCATTTGGATATGAAATTAGAGGGTGAAATGAGGTATCTGATTACATGCCACATAACTGATGTAATCCCTTCTAGAGACAGGATCATTCTGAATTTTCACAATAATGAGCCAATTTTTTTTTTATAAGAGTATATCATGACTGCATATTTGGGCCCTCATATAAATCTGCTTTTTTTTAGAGACTTCTTTGGTTGGAAATGATATTTCAGGTATCATTTGTTGATTACTGGTTCATGTAGATCTGTCAGAAGATGTTTATATTCCTTATGGAACTAAGCAAAATGGGGAAAACCAATTCTTAAAAGACTCTGGTTGTAGGTGTTGCATCTGAAAGGAGCTTAGATATATGACATGGGCTGATAGCAGGTTATTATATAAATGACTGATGGAAGATATGAACTCACCTCAAAGCCCGGATATTTTTCTAGAAAGAGATATTTAGAAGACTAACATTTTAATTTATAGATCAAGGGATTCAGCCCTTTCGTGTAAACCACATTTTTGCATCCTATGTCATAGTCCAGAAGCAAAGACCTTGTGAGCATGGAGTTCAAATGTCCAGGAATATGCTAAAATATTGCTGGGAGCAGATTTGATACAATTAGCTTCCATTCATTGCCTGGCATGCATAAAATGTAAATTTAAATAGCTACTCCCTTTCTCACAGAGTGGGAGGAAAGACAATGTGCAGCACCTTTGCTTCCCTGTGGCATTTTCTCTTGGGAGAAAGTGGGATTGCAGACATGGTAACTGAAGCATGACTGTTTTGGAAAGAAAATCTTTCACCTTCTTTTCTGTTGGAGAACATGTAATTCTCTGGGTCACGAGAGGTATTTGGGTTACTTTGCTGTTGCTGTTTTCTCTCTTCTGACAAAAAATATGATGAAATGCATCAAATTATGTAGAACTTTGAAGTGCTAAGATATTTCAAAAACCAGGAGAGGCTTTTCTTTATTTATGTATAATCATGATGTTGGAAATAGGGTGCTGGTTGCGTTGTTTGAGGCGCTTTTATTCTGTTCACAAAAACTTTCCCTTAGAACAGGAGCCTGAAGACTAGAGTAATTTTGGAAACTTTTCATTGCTCCCAGAATGAATAACTTCACCCATGTGAGAAACCACATTGCTTTGCACAACAGGACTGCAGTTGCATAGTTTTTAACCTAAAATATGATGAAGACAATAAAGCCTTGTTAGCTGCATTAATGCATTCAAGAACTTCTAACCACATAGTCTCTGGTTTTTTTTTCTGTGCAGAAATAAGTTTCCCTGCTGGTCACATACTGCCAATATCTCATCTGCTAGCCATGCACAAATCACTCCAGACACTGAGGAGATTTTACCAAAAGTTACTGTTGCATCACGAGGAATGAATCCAAGATAAGGTGTTGGTTTTTCTTGATCTGGTAACCTGCTGTCTTTGTAATTAGAAAACAAACTACTTGGTAGTATATATAATTTTTTCTGGAATTTTTTCCTAGAAGAAATACGCGCACACACACACACACACACACATACACATACATACTCCTTGTTCAAATCAGTAGATGGAATTTGCAGGGCAGGGGTTTTTGAGCAAAATATCCTAGCTCTTAGGAGGAAAGTGGAGAATAAAAAAACTCCACCAAGCATCTGAACTCCAACCAGACTCACTTGTACTCAAGAGACCACTAATGCACCTAAAAATACAGCTGGATTTATAATACAGCTTGCTGTAACTCACTGTGTGGGATATGTGAAGGAATGTCTTGTAATAACTGCTGTGATGGGTGCTGGGGCCCTCTGCTCTGTTATCAGGGCATAAGCAGTTGCAGATGAAGTTCATGCCCAAAATTTTTTTATTTGCTACTTGAAAGTACATCAGAAAATGCCCACAGTGTTCTCAGAAATGCTGCTTGTTGTACCACTCTCCTTGCAAGTAATTGTGGGTTTTTTTAGAGGACCTAATGTAAGTAAAGCAGCTTTCATTTTATGTGAAAACTCAAGGTTTCCTTCTCCCTCCAACTCCACAAAAAAGGTGAAGAAGTGATATCCTTGATCCAGTGAAATGAGGGTGGGGGAGGCAGTGATGCAGCCCAGTGTGTGAGGGGGGAATTCAGCTGAATTCAGCCCCTGATCCATCAGTGCCAGTGGAGGGGGTGGCAGGACCCACATCCCATTAGGATGACATAAACACACAACTCAGCTGCACTCTTGGATCGCAGGGCCAAAACTGCCCCCTCAGTTCATGCATCTGAGGGGTCTGCCCTAGGAAACTGCTGTTCTCTGCTCATCGTTAGGTGATGAGGAGGACACAGGAGGAGATTTGGGTCTAGAATGAGTGTGTCCCTAACACACACCTTAGGAGCAATCATCTGCATTTGCTCATCTGCTCAGAGATGGGTTATTCACCACCCTGAAAGGCAGACTGTAGTTCTGGAATATATTGCTCATTGTGCCTGTTTTTAAAGTTGCAGAATTACGACCATATATAAAGCCAGTAGCACTCAAGTACTCAGCAGGCTGAGCCAACACTCTCCAAGATGAAGCTGGCTAACATTGTTTTACTGCTGCTTTTTGTTTTGCAGAGTGTTCTTTAGCAGCTGCTGCAGCTGACTGTCTCACTGCAAACCTATTACGCTTTGCCACTGGCAGTATGGGTACCCTGAAGAGTTTCTGGCTTCCCTTAATTGAACAGAAGAAACTAATTTAAATTTTAAAAAATATAATTAGTTTGACTTCCTCTACCAGGAATTCTGTAATTGATACTATGAATAAATTATGGGATGCAACTGTGAAGCTTCTTAATTACAAAGCTTCTCAGCTGCACAGCTTCTGTGCTGATGAGTGATACATGTTCTGTCCTCCAAAATGGAGCACAATTCTTGTCATAGAATATATCTTGCATGCTG
Organism: Pseudopodoces humilis; assembly: GCF_049639895.1. NCBI lineage: Eukaryota > Metazoa > Chordata > Aves > Passeriformes > Paridae > Pseudopodoces > Pseudopodoces humilis. Next base: position 117,644,137 of record NC_142200.1, read on the forward strand.
CAAGCTGGAAGCGAGGGTTGAACAAGAGCACACATCCTGACTGAACACATGCTGGGGCAGGTATCACTCAGCCTATCTGTGCAGAATGCAAATCCAAAGCAAAGCAAACTGGTTTGGGCTTGTTCAAAAGCCAGAAGGGATTTAAACTTCATGATTACAATTAGCTCAAGCTCTGTGCAATATGCTTTAGTTTTCTACATGTCTGAATTAATTTCCAGCCATTGTCATGTTTCATGGCTGCTTGGTGTGAGTTTCTTTCTTTCAAAGCAAATTTTTTGCTAAGAAATAATTCAGTCACTTCTCTCTCCTGTTCTTAGATGAGTCACCTCCTCATGTATGAATCAAATTTTGCTTTCAAGTGTTTTGTTAAGTACACATGGCATCACACACTTCAAACGTAAAGGGCAAAATTTAGAATATGACTAGATTTAATAATTACTTGTCTTAAAACTTAAATAAGAATAAACCTCTTTGATGAAATGTAATGTTCTTTTACTAAAAATATCTTTTCTATGAATAGCAACATGGAACTTTAAACATCTTTTGTTAAAAATCAGTGAAATCGGGGAGGGGAGGAAGGGAGGGAGGGAGGGAGGGAGGGAGGGAGGGAGGGAGGGAGGGAGGGAGGGAGGAAGGAAGGAAGGAAGGAAGGAAGGAAGGAAGGAAGGAAGGAAGGAAGGAAGGAAGGAAGGAAGGAAGGAAGGAAGGAAGGAAGGAAGGAAGGAAGGAAGGAAGGAAGGAAGGAAGGAAGGAAGGAAGGGAAGGAAGGAAGGAAGGAAGGAAGGAAGGAAGGAAGGAAGGAAGGAAGGAAGGAAGGAAGGAAGGAAGGAAGGAAGGAAGGAAGGAAGGAAGGAAGGAAGGAAGGAAGGAAGGAAGGAAGGAAGGAAGGAAGGAAGGAAGGAAGGAAGGAAGGAAGGAAGGAAGGAAGGAAGGAAGGAAGGAAGGAAGGAAGGAAGGAAGGAAGGAAGGAAGGAAGGAAGGAAGGAAGTGGCGGAAGGAAGTGGCGGAAGGAAGTGGCGGAAGGAAGGAAGTGGCGGAAGGAAGTGGCGGAAGGAAGGAAGGAAGGAAGTGGCGGAAGGAAGGAAGTGGCGGAAGGAAGTGGCGGAAGGAAGTGGCGGAAGGAAGGAAGGAAGTGGCGGAAGGAAGTGGCGGAAGGAAGGAAGTGGCGGAAGGAAGTGGCGGAAGGAAGTGGCGGAAGGAAGTGGCGGAAGGAAGTGGCGGAAGGAAGTGGCGGAAGGAAGTGGCGGAAGGAAGTGGCGGAAGGAAGGAAGGAAGTGGCGGAAGGAAGGAAGGAAGGAAGGAAGGAAGGAAGGAAGGAAGGAAGGAAGGAAGGAAGGAAGGAAGGAAGGAAGGAAGGAAGGAAGGAAGGAAGGAAGGAAGGAAGGAAGGAAGGAAGGAAGGGAGGGAGGAAGGGAGGGAGGGAGGGAGGAAGTGAGGGAGGGAGGAAGGGAGGGAGGGAGGGAGGGAGGGAGGGAGGGAGGGAGGGAGGGAGGGAGGGAGGGAGGGAGGGATGTCTCTTCCAGCCTCAGTCACATCTCATTGCTGGATGGTTGAATTTTATTCATTCTTCTTAATGCCCCAGAGTTGGCAATTTTGGCCCTCACTGCAGTTTTTGTTTGCTCCAACTATCTTCAATTTCTTGGCCATCTGTTTCCTCAGAATTCACCACTGAGGCTCCTGCAGCTTCTCAAATTTGTTGCCTTCACCATTTCCAAGGCCTATGAGCCTCAGTGCTTTCCCCCCTGGCCAGGTGATGCTGGAAATCACCCCAGCTCCACAGGCTGGGTACTCACTGCTTCTTGCTGCTCTAAAACATCAAAGAGCAGAAAGAGCTAGAGAGCCATTTCACCACTTTGCAGGAGAAAATGTGTTCTCAAGGTACTTAAACAATTATTGCACCAATATTTTTTTTCTTTGACTTTTTAAATGATACAAGTAAATTCATTCATTAAAAAAAGGAAAAAACAAACAAACAAAACACAAACCAAAAAAACCAAACCACAAAAAAAAATCCTGAAGGAGTCCTTTTATTTAGAGTTTGTGTATAAATCAGTCATTTAAGATAATTATCACAAGAATAACCATTACATCCTCAGGAAATCCAGACTAAGATTCAACTTCAAGGAAAATGAAACAGACACAGAACTACACAGTTCAACAGCTTTTGCATTGCCTTGTAGCACGTAGATGAAAAATGCCATCAATCCAAGACTATACCTGGGATTCAAGCTCCATGTTGCCCTGATCATAGCAGCATATTTACTGCGGCAGCTAAAGCAGGTGGATTTATTATGAAAGCTGCTTTTGTGATTAGTTGCCAGAAGCTGGTTTTGAAAATTAGATGCCAGAGATTGTGTTGGTGGGGCATTTTCAATATATGTAATTCTTTACTATATGCAATATCATTACTAAGCTAAAGAGTTCCTGGGAAACCAGTTTCTGATATAAATCTTATTTTAAGAGGACTACTGGAATTGCTGGATGAAACTGAAGGGAACAGAGGGAAGGTGATTATTTCCAAACGATGACTTACTCCTCATCATGCGCTGCTCGCGCTGGAACAGGGAATGGACAATTTCCACCAGTTTATCTTTCTGATAAATGACAGTTACGAGGCAGTTGCTGCATTAGAGGAACTTCTGGCTTGAAAACATCTTTTAAAACAGATGACTGTATTAGACTTTGTCCTCTGGAGGGATCAAAAACTCTTGCTGCTTCCTCCTCTCAAATCATATTATATTCCAGAATGTTTCAGAAGGCATTTTAACTAATTCATATTATTTTACTGAAGATCAAATGTGCTAAACATTATGAAAAAAAATTTTGCTGCTTGAGCATAGGACTTGGGTTTTTTTCTTTGGTGTACTTTTTCTGTGCTATGGTTTGGAGATTAGGTTGTGAGTTTTTGTCTGTTACTTGGACATATGATTGTATCAAGCTGACTTTAAAGCAAAAAATAATTTGGTACCTTTCTCTCTTGCAGGGGTTGAATTATTTAATTGCATTGCTTACAGATTTTTATCAAGTTTTTCTAGAATATACTTTATACTGCCACTTTCAAGGAAATTGTATTCCAACAGTTTTAGGCTGTGATTAAAATATGGCACATGAGAAAATTGGCCATTTTTCCATGGCTTTCCCACCACTTTGGCTGCATTGTTCATACTGAAATGAGAAAAAGCCCTCAGGAAATAATTAATGTACATTTAATCTTTTTGAATTAAGTGTTTGGCTGCTGCTATTTTAATTGGAAAAAGAAAAAAGGTGAATGGTATACTTTATTCTTCAAATCCCTGTCACTGGCTGAGAAACAGGTTTCATAAAATGACATTAACATAGCAAACTCTTGTCATCCACTTGCCAATGATTCTGCTATGCCACCAGTCTGCAAGAGTGGCATAAAATCCAGATACTGTGAGGAACATGTGATGATTTGCTGGTCTGTGGCATGCCAGTGTGAGCTGTGTGACTCTTCTGCTCATCTCCCAAAGACTGGTGCTACAGCACTTTTCACTCTCGGGTTGCTTGGCAAGGCATAACTGTGCATGTTGTGGCAGTTATTTGGGAAAGGTTGGATACCATCATTATTGGCACTTCATTCTATGGGCTTTGTGTTCCACACTGAGTTACTCATTTGGAACATTAGATGACTGTTGAAAGCTTTTGTCATAGTTGGGTATTATCCACCCATCTCTGAAAGCCTTTTTTGCAGAGCCCGAGGAGCGTGCAAGCAAGATGAACGAGGAAATAGAGAGAACCAAGGCCAGCAGGAATCTGTTAACTCTGGTTTTTATGAAAATGCAGCTGCTCACAAAATTCCATAAGGAGCAAGCAGTTAACCATGCCAGGGTCAAATACAGTAGTAACCAAATGTCTCAACCTTTTGTTGCTTCTTTTCCCACTTGCACCCTCCTTCAGCACAATCCTCAGTGCTGCTGAAAAGGGGATTTTACCTTTACAAAGTGTGTCCTGGGTTGGAGGTCTCCAAAGAGCAATGGATCATGGTTCTACCTTTCCCCCAGAGACACTTTCCAGTACCAGATGTTGTTCTTCATCATGGCCCCTAAAACTGCTACTAAATCCATGTCCTCCTCCACTGCTGCTACTTGCCTTTGCCTATTTCAGATAAAAAGATAGTGAGAGGCATGTCCCAGGAAAAAGGTTGGCACAAGGGCACCGTGTCCCCAGCCCTGCCTGCAACCTTCCCACCTCCTGTCCCATCAGGAAGGATAAAACAGGATGAAGTTGATTACAGGAGAACTCCACAGCAAAGAACTCACAATCTTTAAATGCAAAATTTGTCTTGCTTAATCATGTTCCTCCTTGCCTAATTATTTAAATAGTGGAGATTGTGTGACAATTTTGAATAGCTGTAGGTGTTGATGATAGTGTAAATGAGGCATGGTAATATTTGTTCAGGGCTAGGCCAGCTTTCTAGCACAGAAGGTAGTTGGCAATTACTTCCTAAACATGTTAACTGAGTTACAATTGTATTCGACTCCTTTCACAGCTAGATAAGGTCATGGTTCTCACACAATCTCATTATACATTACTCTTCTTGTAGAAAAATTGGCTTAACGTACTCCTACTCCCTTGTCACAGCAGCTGTGCCTTCTTTGCTGCATGAGTGTGACTACCTGTCAGCCAGGCTGGGCACCAGCTTGGGGAGCAAAGTAAGACAAAAAACAAAATAAAAGAATTCTATTCTGCTGTCAGCCCCAGAAAAATATAATTATACTGCATGTCAAGCCACGGAGGAAGCAAAGAATGGCAAGTGGTGGAGAAAGGCAGAAGGATATCACAGCTGGTAACACTGCTGAGGAATTCCATGTCATCACACATTTCACAGCCCCAGAAGCTCTGAACTACATATCAGAGCAGTTATTATCTCCTTGGGACTTTTGATAAGCACTCAGTATCATACTTCTGGCTTTATACACCCACCACAACAAATACATGACAGTAAAGATAGCAGATGTGGCATTTGGGGAACACCATGTTTAATCTGCTTCCTTCATTGCTCTCTCTCTCTCTCTTGCCACCCACTTTCAAAAGATGTTTTCAAAGTGCCAAGTAGTGCCATGAATTGTGTGTATATTTTATATTTTATTTTTATATTTATATATTATAGTATTGATGTATTTTATTATATTTTATATTATTGTGTGTATGTTTTCCAAGGATGTGACCATGCTGATGGGCTTTCTGCCAGATTCCAGCAGTTCAATGTCTCCATGACCTATGCAGAATTTCTGGACCATGCTTGAACATGAATGGGAACTCACTCTTCAGCCTCTTGCTGCAGGTACATGCTGGCAGTGTCAGTGTCTAGCAAGGTGCTGTCAGTGCCTCCAAAGAAATGTCTTGCAGGAGAAAGAGATTTTTATCATTCTTACAGATCCAGATATTTAAATTCTGATGAAATCTCACGATAGGAATTTTGAGCTTTTCTAGGTGTTCTTTCGCTGCGTTATCTCTCAGCCTTGATCTGTTAGAAATTCTATTAAAATGGAAGGACAGAACAGGGGACGGTGGCTGAAAAAATTGGTAAAATTAAGTCCCAATCCTCTGAGTGCTTATCAGTCATGGCCAATGTGTTCTCTGTGCTTAAGGAGGCAAAGGAATGAAGGAAAAAAATAAGCGTACATACACAGGTATGGCATACATAACAGTTTGTCTATTCTAGAAAGTTTAAGATTTAAAAGAAAATCTTGCCTTTATATGGTTTTGAAAGAATGAGCAATGTGTTAGTGTCTCCCATAGGGAATCTGAGGACATTGTCACCTTCAAGTAATTTTTATCTGTAATATTCCTCATGTTAAGGTTGGTAGTGAGAATTTGACTTGTCAAAAGTTGTAGACAGTCAGAAGCATTTTATGGCTGCAAATCACTTGATTCTCAGACCCCTGGTTTATCTAGAAGACTTTCCCCTTGATGTTCATGAATGTTACAGAGTTTTTCTAATGTTGGGATTTGCTTTCTTTCTGGGATTGCATTTCTGGCCCCCTTTTATGAGGTGTTTTATTATAGGCTTTCTTTGTGCATCCTCTCTGTCACCCAAACTGTGTTTGATGTGGCTGTGAATACTGGATGCCCTTGATATCCTATCCGACCGTGGCTACTTCAGAGGATCCTCTTGTCATCAGACAAACACTTCTAGCCACATAAAATAGATTAAAAGGAACAGAAAAAAATGTTTAGACTAGCATGGAAAATGATGCTTGCTCTGATCAGAGTGAGAAATTGCCTTGAAACTATAGGAATTTCCTGTTGCTAAAATACTGTGTAGGTCCTAAAAACTTTGCAGGCAAAACTTTGTTCCTCCTCTGGCCAGCTAGAAAGGTCAACATACCTTGGGGTAGGATGTAGGATTGCAGTGTTAAAGAGTTCATCTAATCAGGAAATTATGGCTGTAAAGTTACATAGCCCTGTCACTCATCATTACACAGCTCATTAAATCTCAGCTAATTGCAGCTTCACCCTAGTATCCAGGTCCTAATGTTTCTGAGCCTAATTAGCACACTGAAATCCTAAAATCCAACTGATTTCCCTTATTTTAATCACTTCTGGTGAAGAAAGCAATGGAATGTAGAGGTTTAACTTGTTCAAAACACTAAAAATTCTACACTTTTTATTCAATCTTTTAGTTCAGTTGTTCAAGATGAAAATGCTTATTCCCAGAAGGGGCTGGAAATGCAGAGGAAATTATATTTTTTTAGTGCAAGATGTGCCTGTTTCTGCATGAAAATTATTTCTTTTTCATTTATTATTCATTGTACTTCTTTTGCTCCTTCTGTTCCTTCCCATGAATACCTCGCTACAGAATTATCTATAAATTATCTATCACATTGTTGTCATCATGTGATTTGCAGGAAAAGCTTCTATCAACCAAAGAAATGATTAATAAGCAAAATCACAAGAAAAAATATTTGAGTGGTTATTTGTCATAAATAATCAACCCCACCCCCATTTCATTAAATAATTTAAAGAAAGTTTGCATATCCAAAAAAATTCTACTGCCAATGTTCAGCTGAAAAAAAGAGCTTGAATACATCCTATCTTGTACTCAAAATATAAATAATATCTAGTTCAACCATAGAATCATAGAATGGTTACAGTTGGAAGGGACCCTAAAGATCATTTAATTCCAACCCCTAGCTGTAGACAGGGACACCTCCCACTCAATCTTGTCGCTCAGAAACCCATCCAACCTTTTCTTGAATACTTCCATGGATGAGGCACTCAAAACTTCTCTGGACCACCTGTTCCAGTGTCTCAGCACCTTCACAGTAAGGAATTCTTAATATCTAATCTAAACCTACCATCTTCAGTTGACATTCCCCTTACCACTGTGTGCTTTTGTAAATAGTCTCTGTCCATTTTATAGGCTCAATTCAAGTACTGGAAGGCCACAATTAGGACACAGCCTTCTCTTCTGCAGGCTGAACAATCCCAATTCCCTCAGTCTTTCCTCGCAGGAGAGGTGCTCCAGCCCTCTAATCATCTTTGTCACGCTGCTCTGGACTTGCTCCAACAGGCCCACGTCCTTTCTGTGGTGGGGACCCCAGAGCTGGATGCAGAGCTCCAGATGAGGTCTCACCAGAGGGGAGCAGAGAGGCAGAATCACTACCCTTGATCTGCTGGCCACACTGCTTTGGATGCAGCCCAAGGTACAGCTGGATTTCTGGACTGTGAGTGCATTGTTGGCTCATGTCCAGCCTCTCATCCACCAGCACCCTCCTTCTTGGTATTTTCTGTTAGGACAAATTAAAGCAAAAGTCATAGCTTAGAATCATTCATAACTTCAGGTGACTACTTTGAGAAGCAATCCATGAGTCCAAGTTGTGATAGTGCTTTTTCTTCTCCAGGATAAAATTCTGAAGGAGATAGCATATGCCAAGATTAGCATCATCTGAGCTTGAAATACTGACTTTAATTTTGCAGTTAAAAGAAACTAATCACTTTCAGTTATGTTTATATGATCATGAGACAAATACAGATTTTTATTTATTCTCCTAAAACCTCCTGTTTCAATTGGCAGAGGTGTTCTTTTATTTTTTAGAAAAAGACCTGGAAGTGGTATATATGTTTTTCAAGTTTAAGAGGTTCTGTAGCAGTGGGAATAATTCCACTATAATTAGCATTTAGATCATTGAAATAAATTGAAAATTCTTGTCTTTTTGAATGAAGCTTCTTCGTATTTTAACACTTTCATCATCATTACCTTGATACACAAGATTTAAGAATCTTTTCAAATGCATTTGGTAAATAAATTCAATTTGTAGTCTCCTGTTTGAGAAACAATGTCATTGTGTGATTTTCTGTGAGGACCTGATGTGAGGAATGATGCTATTGCTGCTGGTTTTACTAGGTTTTGTTATATTTGTTAGCCTTGATTGAGTCTGTTAATTATATTGTGCCGAACTACGGGCTGTCTTCTCAGACACTGTGTTTTTGAAAGTGATAACAATCAATTCTGAAGGGGAAGAAACCTCCTAAAGTTAAAAAAATATAAATTTGCAGTTAATCTAAAAATCTACCAAACACAAGAACATTTCTCTAGGCTGTCATACAGCATGCATTTAATTTTCACCAAACTACACTTTTATGTGCAGAAAGTGGCAATGCAGTTCTGCAAGATCACACGTCAGTCTTCTCAGGCTAAATACTGGTGCCTGGATAATAATTGTTACTTATCCCAAGAGGATCTCAGCACAGTTTTTCCTGTTCAGAAATTCTGTTGCCCTGATATGGTCGCATGAAATGTACATTTTCCACACCAGAGCAAATTCATAAATACCAACAAACCAGGTCTTGCAGAACTTGAGTGATGTACGAAATCTCTTCATTTCATAGATTAAAAAACAAAGAGCTGGAGAAGATAACATTGGGTAAATTACAGAGAAAAATGGTGAGGAGCTGTTGCTAAACTCATGTAGTGACCTAGCAGAGCTATTTTGTGCCATTCTTGGTGTCATTTCTCATGCTTTATGGAGGCAGAACAAAGGAAAAGTTTGTGAAGTTTGATCCCAGATCTCCTGCTCACTGACGTGAACAGCACTTGGTATTTTTAAGCACTGGTCACTTACCATTTGAGACCTTTGTATGAAATATCCCTATCTAGCCATCATCAGAACAAATGAGGCTTGTAGGTTACATCTGGAATAAATGAGGCAGTGCTCCAAGCTCTCTGGGAAAGCTTGCAAGGCCTTTGCCTGTGTGTTTGGTCTAAAGCCGTCTTGGAGTGTTTTCCTCTTCTGTTGATTGATGCTGAGGCACCCTGCCCCTGCATACCTCTGCACAGAAATACAAATGTTCAGCTCTGATTTTTCAGTTCATCACATATCAGCTATTAATTTGCACTAATTTATCAAGTACTGGAGGCCAATTATCTTTCCTCAGACCTTTTTTTTTTCCATTGTTGGCTAATCTGGTAGAGGACAGTTGAATACTGCAGGTGGGATATCCTTCACGCAGCCTGTTTTATATACCAAAGCATGCCCATTCTGTCACTCTTCCCAAAAGTGAGGCTGCTTGATCTTGCTGAAACGCCTGTTTGTTAAAATGCAGCTGTTAGACAACATGGAGAATTTGTCTCCCATGGGCAGGTTTGCTTAAACACTGAAGTTCCTCTAGCCAGAGTGGCAGACTGAGGTTCCACTGGGGTTCCACTGCTCCTTCAGGCATCAAACTTCCCCTTAATAAAATTTATGACACTGACCTAATCAATTGACTTTCTTAATTTGGACTTTTATGGACTTGAATCATGAAGGAATGTTTGTCAGCATTATTTCTGAATGAACTCAAAAATGTTTAAGGCTGTTTTAGGGATACCTTGCTCATTAATTTCCAAAAGACAAAATACAGGATGTGCAGCTGCCTGTGACTGTATGATTTCTTCTGTACTTGTCCCATTGCTCAGGAATGTTATTGCAATACCTCTGAGTCATGGGGAAAAAAAATTAGCAGAAGCGTCTCTTCCTAATTAGGACAGGCACTATGGTGTCTTATTTCAAATTTTGGATATAATGTTTCATTTACTTTAGCAATTAGAAACACGCTGGTAGAAAGTTGTAGAAATTCACTCTGAAAAGGCCAAAATAAATACAGATGCTGTTGAGGGTGTGTGCATTTATTTTTTGTTTTGGAAAACTGCATGTGTGAGACTCAAAATTATATAAATATATTAATCAGCTATTTCTGTGTAGGATCTCCATCCACAAAATACATAAACATAAAACCTCCTCCTGCCTCTTTGACAGCAAAAATCACACAGAAGAAAAGATTTTGAACAGAAGGTTTCAAACAATTGATGCTGTTTTAAAAACTCCACAAAGATACTTTTTCATCCATGAAAGAAACAATAGATTTAACAAATCTGGATTCCTATGGCATTGTTTCCTGTAACATAGCCTAAGCTCAATTCACTCCTTGCTGCAGTATCATTAAATTGCCTCTGTGTCTCCTAAATCTCCTGTAGTACCATGATCTCTCTCCTCTGCCTCCTGAATAACCACAGACTGCAGCCTTGTTTTTCTTAGAGTAATAATCTGAGTTTCTTTCTCCTCTGTTTAGAAATGGCTTTTCATGGACATTGAGTTGAAGCTGGCCAGTGGGTTCAAAAGTGGTTGGGTATGGTGGGGAGAGGCAGACGGACACCACAGCTGCAGGAGTGCCCTACCCTTCCAAAATCAGGATCAAAATGGAGCTGCTCCACTCCCCTGCCACTTGCATAAACTGGGTATTATTTGGTATCACTTGTCAAACTGAAACATGATCTCTATATATCAATGCCTTCCTCTAAATATAAGCAGAAAATCAGTTCATTTGATTTGACCACTTTGTTTTCCTGAAGGAGGGAGAAAGAAGCCCTCTGCTTATTCTACCTCTTCCTGTTTTCCCATGCTGACCTATCTGGGACTGTTTAGACAAGGCACAGAGCAGACTTGTTCAGGGGGCTGGCATTTGAGAAATCAGAATGTGAGGGGTCTGCTCTTTTCTACTGGCTAACTGTGTTATGTTGAGGCAGTCACTCAGCTTCTGCTTTCCCTTCTTGCTCAGACTGTGGCTGCTTTGCAGGGGAGCTGAAGAGAGGGTGAGCCCGCAGCTGAAATGTGGGAAGAGGAGGAGGAGGCAGGGTGAAAGCACTGCCTTCTGGCAACTGCAGACTCAGATCAGCTCAGCTGCTCACCAGACCACACTGTTAAGAGCATTTAAGAGTTTAATTGTTGATTTTAACTTTGGGGTAAATGTAGGCTCATTCACAGTCCAGGCAGTGATGGAGAAAGGCAGCTCTGCATAGCTCCTGAAAAAACTTCCCCTTAGTTGGCATGTGCAAATTTTCACATACTAAATCTTCCTAATGGGGGAAGTGAAAATTAAGTTTAATTGAGAGAACTGGCTTCATGTGATTTAAATTGCAATCACAGTTTTCTGGGTTTCTGTGTAAAATGATCTCCAAATTTCTCCCATGAACATCACCAGAGAAAACTTTACCAGATGTAACAACTAGATTTTAACACTGCTTTCAAAAGGATAGCAAGCTTTAGCATAGAAGAGATAGGCATTTTTTAGCAATGACTGTTAGGAAAATCAGAGAAGGAAGATTAAAAGAGTACAAAGAAGCTTCCAGATCTGGGACACGGTCTTTTGTCAGCCACTTTTTATTCAAGCACTCTGAGATGGGTCAGAGAGAGCAATGGGAACAGAGAGCTGTGGCAGCTGTGGGTCTTTTGAAGATGAATTTCCAAAAGTAGAAGGCTATAATTTATCTCTGTTACTAAGACATGACTTTAAGCCTTCAACAGAACTTTTGGTGACCTTGAGGATGCAGTTATGCAATCTTCTCTTGCTATTAATGCTTTAGCTCTTCAGAATATCAGAAATAACTTTCCATTTGGGATGGATAAATATTTTTGTTACAATGTTTGCATTTGTTCTTGACTGCTGAATGTATACCTACCTTTTTTGATTTGTCTGACATGGTTCAATGGCTTTGATGAGCTCCCAATTTGTAGCCTGAGTGTTCTGAAGAGAACTGATGTTTTAAGCGGAAACTATTCTTGATAGAGCACATCCTTGCAATATCTTTAGTACAAGAGAAAACTGTGATCCAAACTTACCATTTTTCTGCTGTATGTAAAACTTTATTACCAACTTCAGTTACAAAATTTGAGTTCAAATGCTCAGCTACTTGATTCATACAACCTGTCCCTCCTCCTTTAAGAGTCTTAGGCTGAAAAAGCACAAATATGATGTATCTGAGTATTTTTATCTTAAGCACATGTAACTTTAGATAGATGAACATAAATATGGAGGTGGAAATCATTCCTGAGATTGGCTTTTCATAGGAAAGACCTTTTGCATACATCCTTTGTCAAAAGGAGTATTACAAGTACATGTATACACACACACACATTTATACGCATATTATAGTTTAGTACAGCTTTTGGAGTGTGGTGTTTGATAGTGGGTTGACTCTGGCTGGATGCCAAACACCCACCAAAGCCTCTTAACGCTTCCCTCTGCAGCTGAACAGGGGAGAGAAAATGTAAGAAAGGGCTCAAGAGTTGAGATAAAGACAGGGAGAGTTCATTCACTCTCCATCACATGCAAAGCAGACCCAAATTAGAGATCTTAATTGAATTTATTCATAACATAATCAGAGCAGGATAATGAGAAGTAAAATAAGACCTTCAAAACACTTCCCCCACCTCTCCCTCATTTCCAGCTCTACCTCATCCCCCTCAGCAGTACAGAGAGACAGGGAGTGGAGATTATGGTCAGTTCATCACTTGAAGCTCCTGCTGCTGCTCAGGGAAAGGAGTTTTCCCCCTGATCTAGAATGGGGTCCCTCCCACAGGAGACAGTTCTTCCTGAACTTCTCCAACATGAATCTCACAGGCAACAATTCTCCACAATCTGCTCCAACATGGATCACTTTTCCATGGGGTGCAGTCCTTCAGGCACAGGCTGCTCCAGCACAGGGCCCCCATGGGGTCACAAGTCCTGCCAGGAAATCTGCTCCAGTGTGGGCTCCTCTCTCCTTGGATCTGCAGGTCCCTGCCAAGAGCCTACTCCAGTGTGGGCTTCCCATAGGTTCATATGGGAACTCAGGCATCCACCCATCCATGGGTGTCCTCCACAGGCTACATGTGGATCTCTGCACTCCAAAAGACCTCCATGGGCTGCAGGGGCACAGCTGCCTCAGCATAATCTGCACCATGGGCTGCAGGGAAATCCCAGCTCCAGCACCAGGAACATCTTCTGCTCTCCTTCTCCCCTGGCTGTGGGATCTGTAGAGCTGCTGCACTCGCACACTCTCACCCTGCTCTTCTCTGCCTGCAGTTAATCTGGTCAATAACTTTTTTCCTCTTCTTAAAACTGCTACCACAGAGGTGTTCCCACCATTTCTGGTTGCCCCAGCCTTGGCCAGCAGCCTCTCTGTCCTGGACCCAGCTGGCATTGGCTCTGCTGAACATGGAGGAAGCTTCTAGAAACTTCCTACAGAAGCCCCCCCATAGCACCCCCACTATCAAAACCTGGCCATACAAACAGCTTTTCAAAATCCTGACACTTTACCTCTAGTAAACCCTCTGAAATATTGTACCATATGACAGCTGATTGTAGGCTGAAAGAAAAGGACAAAATGTACCTAACTTCTGCCTTCTTAAATCAATGCACCCCAGCACACATAGTAGTGCAACCTGCAATCTGGCAGTAAAGACAAAACAACCACACAACTCTTGTAGAGGACCCGTAGAAGCCTTCTTGTATATTTGTTAACCTGAAAGGGAGACTGGATGAGCAGTATAGGTTAGATATCAATTTTTTGATTGCTTACAGGCCCCTGGGAACACAAGTTGGCTTTAAGAATCCAAATTGAAAGAATTATAGATTCACATAAATGTGTGTAGGTGCTTTCCTGCTGTACTCAAGCAGCCATTTCTTGGATAGTGCTAACATTTTCAGCTTGGTAAAGAAAAGAACCAACATTCCTTTTCACACAGATCCTGGCCTCTGAAAGAGCTGGATATGCTCCTGGGTCATTTTTTACTCCAAATACTTGTTCTTGAAATTTTGGGTATATTACAGTGTCCATACCCTTCTCCATCATGTGTGCACAGAGTCATGCATATATAATTGTTTCCAAAAGTGCATAAACCTGGCTCTTGCAATGCTGGAAGATGCAATGTGTGCAAACGTTAGTTCTTTTACTACAAGTTTTATGAGAAAGGAAAAACTCATCCAGACTATTTTCATTTTTTAAAAAAGTCTTTTCACTTAATATATCTCAAAGAAAAATGTGGTTATACTTCAAACAAATACAGACAACAACAGCAACAAAAACTGAAATAAAAACAAAACAAAGCAAAACAAAAAAAATAAAACAAACAAAAAAAACCCAACCCAAACTATTAAACAGCCCACTTCCCAGAAAAATCTAAACACCACACATGCACTAAAGAATTGCAGATAAATTACTTTATTTGGTAATGTCTTCCTTGTTTCAAGTTCAGTTTGACTCCAGGTTTAGTAAATATCCTTTTTATGTGTATTTATGCTCAAAAATATGAGTGAGTGAAAAGTATAGTCAAAGGAAACAAGGCTTTGCTTTGTCTGTTCAAAGTCCACTAAAACTCTAGCTATAAATCCCTAATAGCAATTTGCTGTTTCTGCTAATTTTAATTATCTTTAATGAGGTAAATCAAGCCATTGGTGTCTAATTGGGCTTTAATGAACTGAATTCCTCAGAAAGAGATTTATGGAGAGTTTACCTGACACCAACCGTTGCACCAGGGAAAATCCTTCTCCTCTCCTCCCACTTCCCCTTGCTGCAAGGAAAAAACACAGGAGGCACAAAATAGCACAAAGCTGGAAGCATTGTGTTGCCATAATCGAAAGCATTCCAAAAGCATTCCAAAATTAGCCAGAATCTCCAGCAGCAGAAGGAAGAAATACGCTCTCTGCAGATGTTTCACTGCCATCCTGACTCTTGACTTGGTTGGGCGAGTGAACAGAAAAGCAGTCAAAATGCAGATGCATTGCAGTCAGCTGGGACCAATCTGCAGAAGGTGCTGAGGTCGCTGCTCTGGTGCTTCCCCACTCAGGAAATCACAAAACCTTGGAGACTGGGATCACTGGGTCATTGGGAAAGGCCAACAGGTTTGTCTGCAAAATATTATCATCTCCTAGGAATGCACCAAGATACAACAATGAAAATAATTTAAAAACACAGAAGGTGGTGTGATGGAAGAGTAAAACTTTCTCTGCATCAAGCAGAGAGTCTGACACAATCCTCATGTGTTACTGCAAGGGTTTAGCTAAGGGTGCTCAGGAAGAGGGAACATATTTGGCCAGTCATCTGCTTTCCCAGGCCACAGCTCAGTGTAGAAGGATGTCTCCTAATTTCCTCCTGCTACCTGCACTTAGCTTCAAAAGGATACTCACCCTGTAGGCATATTTCAAAACCTTTTATGCCAATGGTTCTGAATTTTAAATTCTTTGTTTATGCTCCAGGTAGGGATTTATCTCCTCAGTATACAGATTACTTTATTGACAATTCTTATCCTGTAAGAGTCTATGGCTGCATTATAGGTAAAACTACCCAAGCAAATGCAAATCCTAATGAATATAACACATATTTGCATGTGTGCTGTTAGCTAGTGATATGAAATGTTGAGCTAATAAAATCTTTAATCAGAGTTCAAATACAGGATCTGTATTGCCTACCACCTAAAAGTAAATGAAGAATTTGTATTGGCAAGGCTGCCCTCCTATCTGTCTTCTAAATGGTGAATTATGTATTAACCTAATACAGGTTTTATGAAATATCAGAGCCTGCTCTGGGTCCCCAAGGATATCTGATGTGCCAGAGAGTATTCAAAAGTCATGAGCCAGGCTTCAAATATAATTGGATTGCCACAGGAGCAGGAGGCTTTCTAAATAACAAAGGAAAAACAATATATAACTTGTGATTCTTTTCTTTTGCTTCTCTTGTTTTGAGTCTTGTTTGCAGAAAACTTAATTTTGCAAACACAAGGGGAAGGAAGTGTCTCAGTAAAAGAGAGAGGAAGGGAGATGGGAGTTCATCATCACAGGAGTTCTGAGCTCTGTGCTTGCAGAAAGAAATAATATCATATTTGACCCTGCAGCAGTTTCAAGGCAAAATGGGGATTTCCTGGTGCTGCAGCAAAGGGTAACTCCTCTTATGGCAGAGCAATTTTTAAAAGCAGGCAAAAGAATCATGGGTTTTTCTGCCAAAAGGAAGATGATCAGATCTCCAGTAGCCTTTTTCTATTCTTTCTTTTTTTTTTTTTTTTTCCTGGCTTAATGGCTCCAGGCCATTGAGCAAGTTTCTACTGTGAAAGTCTGAAATAAATCTAAATCCCTTTTGCTTCAGATAGCAAAACTCCCCAAACTGCTTTATATTAAATACCTGGCATCAGACAGAGTGCAATTTAAACATGACTTCAATCAAACTTTATTACTATTAAGCGTGGAAGGTAGAATATATTTCATACAAGCATTACTACTTAGAATCTGACTTGCTGCCAAGCTGCCTCAGAGCTGCCTTCCATATATTTGGCTTTCCTTGGATCTGGGCTTTCTTGCACAGCCTCAAGCTGACACCCCCATGTGTGACTGTGACTCTGTGCCCTCGATGGTTGGTAGTACGGGAAGGGTTTTAAGGCTGGCTCAGAGCCCAGACATAACACTGAGTCTACCATAACTCAGTTGCCACGAATATGTCCCCTGAAATTCCTCCTCTGAAAATTAATGATGTTTGTATGACTCAGTACCTGCATATCTAACACATGTTTATATGCCAGGGGCCAAAATACTGATAACATATTAATAATTACCAGTAAGATATCCTAGAGCCTTAGGAGGAGAAAAGTGAGAGAAAGAGAGACCTATAGAGAGAAAAGATATCAACTGATAATAGAGAGAATTCTATCAAACTGATAATGCACTTAATAAGTTTCTGATGGCTTCTCAATAAAACAGTGTTAATGAGAAAATGTTTTATATGCGCTGAAATGGTCTACCTCATCTTTCCATATTGTATTCTTTTAATAATCTGCCAACACATACAGACCTGCTGAGTTGTCTTGCATGTTAGAGATCTTGGGGGTTTTTTCAGTAAAAATCATTAAAGTAAGCATTTCATTCTTCTGTGTCAAATAAGCTGCTATCCCAACAATTACTTATGGAAAAAATGATGGAGAAATAGTATGATTTCTACCTGAGTTGTACTGTAGTCCCATATTTACCTTACATTGGAGTGCATCTTATTGCATTTTCTAAGTAGATAAAGCCATGCACACTGTAATAAAAACATTTAGCAGCAGCAAACAAGAGAAGAAATCAATGCTAACAATGAATGTAATCTGAGTGTTAACATTTCAGAAAGAATACTTTACAGGAGAATATCACAGTTAAGATGCATAATCCTTGGGCACCGAGTAATTCTCAGTGTTTGCATACATAATGTGGTGTAAAAGACAGATTTAATTGTATCTATGCTGGTAAATATTTCCACTGCAGAAAGTTCTCTTGATGGTACAAAGAATACACATCTCTTAACATCCCTCACATGCACAAACATTGCAAGTATTCAGTCATCTTGTTGGGATGAGACTTTTCAGAAATACCTCTGTGCCTATCTTGCAATTTTTAGTGGCTCATAGAGGAAATACCTTTATATTTTGCACACTAAAAGGTCTTTATTTTGGTTTAAATCCTACAAAATTGCTGCTGGCTCCTGATTGATACAAAATGTAAATACTACATCAGCCTGGAATTTAGAAATCAATATTACCCAATGTATTGCTTTCTTGACTATTGATCATGTGTTTGCTCTAAAGCAATACATAAATATTTATTATTTATAAATATTTATTACATAAATAAAGTGTTTTCAACAGAGGGGTGCCTTTTTTTTTCACTCCTGCTCACTGGCCAAAAGCATCTGCCTGGTGGAGTCCACCCATGATGAAATCCAGAAACATCAATTCCCACATTTACTGTGGTGTCTTCCACAGATTTATAGCTCCTCATGCTGCCACCATGAACCTATACCAGGAAATGCTCAGACACACAGTCCAAAGGTTAAGTGCATTTTTTAGTATATCAACCACTTTTGTAAATGGTGTTTTTAAGGAAACATTAAATCTTACAGTGTGCACAAACGTTTTAACAAAGTTTTCATTCTGCTTTATTTATATGCTGCTACAGGTTATATAACATGTTTTGAATGACAGTTCTTCAAACCATTTCTTTTTGTCCTGTAAGTGCACTTATGAAAAGACAGGGTACATTTTTTGCTCACTTAAATGTGCTGGGGGCATCGAGGGGTAATTTTTCAGACACTTAGTGTTTCGTCGCTTCTACAGATGCAATTAATTACAAAAATCTTTTCAAACACTGAAATTCTAGTTCAGTTGCATTATGAAAATGTATGGTGAGACTGCCTTAACGTTTTTGTTTAATTAATGGCTGCATTAAACTATCTGATTTCCTAACTGCCGTCACATGCAATCTTTTGCATTGACATTTGTGTTGATTGAGGCTAATCTCTCTGCACTTCCTTTACAGGACCTGGAAAGAAAAGAGTTCCTTCAGAGCTGTGATTTAGAATGTCTGAAGTTAAGCTCTCGCTCTAAGTTGCCCCCCAAACCTCCCTGTCACTGATGCACATTCTCATTGAAGTGAACCTTTGTGAATTCCTCCTTTGTCACTGAAATATGAAATGCACGTACACAGCAAAATGAATATCCAGATAAAATGCTGCCATTGAGATTCCTCAAAAAAACCTGAGGCTTTCTGTTCTATTCTGGAGGTTGTCAGGAATCTATGGAGCATGTTGGAGTCAAACGTGCCTTATAGAATCTGGATTTTTAGGTATTTGTGATGAAAATTTGGGTCTACCACAGTCTCTATGAATGTGCCAGTGATCATCAGCACAACCAGTAACTGGATTCTCAAAAAAAAAAAAAAAAAAAAAGAAAAAAAGCAGGGCTGGAAAATGATGGCCTGCAGAACCCTGGTGAAAAAAGAGGAAGGCAAAGTACATGTGCTTGGCTCCTTTTGTCTCAGGTTTGAAGGGTCAAGGCAGTTCCTTACAAGGACTATTCTCATTCAAAATGAAAACAAGAGCTTGGTCTCCAGCTGGAAAAGCATTTAATAAGGAGATCCACACTAATTTCTTTAAAATCTTCACTACATCTCCAGAAAAATTATTACAGAATTAATTGTGGAAAGACAAGTATCAAAATAATCTGTGTTCTTTACTAGTTTAAAGCATACTCATAAGGTTCCTGTGATGTTTTTCTTCTTAAATATGACCTTTTTGTTGCCCTTGTTAAATTTCCTGTTAACTGAACTACAGTTCCAACTGTAAGTAATTTCTTTACCATAGTCCAGGTAACTCTTGTGGGTAGCTGAAGAACACTAGCAGAGGTGTTTAACATTGGATGTTGGGGACAAGTGCTAAAACAGTGCTGGATTTTGCTATACTTTGTTTCGGAAACTGGAAACTAGCCAATTTGTGAGAACACTCTAATTTTGGAATATAGCTATGAAAGCTGAGAGTCTGAGGCCTCTTTTGGTCATTCTAAAAAGCTGGCAAAATGCTCCACTAAATGTCTTGTAATATGAAAGACAAGATCTCAAAGAGGGCTGGCAACAGATGGCGATTCATATCACAACTGATAACTTCTTTGAGTTCTTTAGTGATCTATTCAAAAAACTACCAAAATATATACAGGGGTGTGATAGGGGTGAATACAAGTTTGTCAGAGTGGAAGAAAACACATCTATTTTCTTAAATGGCACCTCAGAGCACTTCTTTTTCTTCTGAATATTCTTTCTGTACTCTGTCTTGCTACAATATGCTTTAAAGTGTCTGTAGTTTTTTCCTTGGTTTTAACAAGAAAATTAAAACCTGTTAAAAAAGAAACTTGATTAGACTCCACTCCACTTACACAGAAATGGTTAAGAAGAGCCAGAGCACACACTGATCTTATAGCTAGAGCCAAGAATAATTTTGCCTGTGACCTTCAGCATCTAATTCAGAGAAGCATAAAAATGGTGCCCCTGGAGAGCACAGACATCCTATGGGCTTGTAAGTGGTTTGGGTTGAATTTAGTCCGTGCCTACATTTTTTATTGTGCAAATTGAAGTAATCTCTTTTGAAAATAGGTCCATAAGCCCCTGCAGTTTTACCATGTATTTCTGCTCCCCCATTTTCCCTCTCTGTCCTCAACTCACAGAGTCGTCTTCTCCCGTTCAGTTTGCTTCCCAGAGACAGTGCACCTCTTGGCCATTCAGCTCCTTGCCTCTGGGAAGCCACAGAAATGCCTTCTGAATATTTTGTTGAGGAGAAGCCCTTTCCAACAGGAGGTGTTTGTTAAGCAGTGCATTGCCTGGAGCGCAGGGAGCAGCTGCTCTATCAGACACCCTCTCTTTGGCAGGGTGTGCTCCTGCCCCTGCTCATACGCTAGGAGAGCATCTGCAGCACAGAAACAGGGATTTTCTTCTGTGCTCCAGGCACCTCTGTCCTCAGGGACACCTGAACTGCCCCCAGGCAGCCTGCAGGGCTGCTCTGGATCTCTGTCCAAGGGTCTCCACTGCAACAACAGCGATTCTTCTGATGCACGGAAGGGCCATGGGTCTGCTGTGGGTGAGCAGCTGGAGAATTAGTTGAACTACATAGCCTGCCCAAGCATCTCCTGTTGCTGTGTATAGTGAAACATAACTAAGCCTTTCTGGAGTTAAATCTACCACAGAGAGTGCAAACTATATACAGTTAATTTTTGTGGGCTGTCTTGGTGGTTTTTTTCTGGTTTGTGACAGGAGGTACACAGTAGGTAGAACAAAAATGCCAAGCCCAAAAAGGTCCCCTTTTGAAAACAACATCTTAGGGAGCCCTCAGGTTTTCTCTTGTGTTTTCTTTCTGTGCATGCACCTTCCTACATTTATGCCTGGTTTTGTGATGACTGGTACTCTCAAAGGACCTAGCAGCCTGGAAGGTGGATCAAATTTAAACCAAAATGAGCAAATTGCGGGTGAAAAGACAAATAAAATTATTTCATTGAAAGCCTTGTTAGAAAGTACTGGAAAATTTAAATTAATGCACATAATCATAAATCAACACTCTTTATCTGGCTCTCTCTTGTCATTAAACTTTTCTGGTGAAAATTTTGTTCAAGAGATGGGATAGATTTTCCTTGGTGCCTGTAACAAAGTCCGTGGTGGGATCTGGGTCTTAGAAGTCTAAGCCTAGTGATTTATCCACACATAGACTACACTGCCTCTACACGTATGTTGAGAAGAGATTATAACATTTCTTAACATGCAGAAAGGGAAAAAAACAGAGTTACACATGTTTGCAATAATTAAGTGGTCTTTAATTCTGAATCCAGGCCTTTTCATTTTTTATATAGTTGATTTAAAAATGTTGGCGGAGATCTGGTCTTCTCCCTGCTCAGAGATCAAATATGATTGTTGAGCAGTAACAAAAACACGTTCTCCATGAAACTTGAATCTTTGGAGACTTTACAAATAGTTAAGTGTGTGGAAGTGAAAAAATAGGCTGTAATTGCCGTGGGCTTTCATTTGAGCATTAGTTACATAAAACAGAAGCATGTGCTTGTGTTGACAAAAATGAAAACTTTTTCTGCCAAACCCTTTGGCTCTTAGATTTTAAATAAATTACAGTATGATAGATGCTTACTATGTTTAGTGTTAGTGAAAAAGAAGGGAAAAAATGTTGTCTTTAAGAAAAAAAAGCCATAAAATTAAGAGCAAAGAAACATGACTCCAGAAATTGGGTACAGTTAAGTTTTGATCCTTAATGCAATGCAAACTTGGTTTTTGAATATTATGAGCTTAAACTGGTTTGAGCGAAGTCAAGTTCAACAGAGTTAAATATAAGTAGGCTTTTGGAGTTTGCACCATTGGCTGGTTCATTTTACAATATATTTTACCTGGTACAATCTTCCAGTATAGATGAGGTCAGAAGCAATGGAAAACATGATGATTTGAGGATACTTTGCAACCACATTTTACGTCACTAGTACTGATAATAATGTGAATCTTACTATACCTGATGAGTTCATACATCAGCTGGTGCTGTAGGAACTGGATAAAACTAAAGGACAGACTAACCCAGAGTTCTGTCTCTGACACTGGCCATAAACAGATTTCTAGGAAAGATGTTTCCTGAGAAGCAGCAGTCACAATTTGCATCCCCTGTTGGCTTGAGGACCATGTGAATCAGTGGTGATATCTGGCAATCCCTGCAGTCTCCCTTTGGCTCCCTGTGAGTTTCAAGTGCTCACAGGACTGTGAGACAGAGATTCACAGCCCTCCTGTCAGTTAGATGAAGAAGCTAGTCCATTTTTAAAAAAAACCTTCACCTCCCATTAGCTTTATTAGATACTCTGTAGTGCCTACACTGAAAACAGAGAACAACTGATTGCTGTCCACCTTCTTTGTGCCTCTCACGATTTACTAGATGAGTATTTTATTTCAACTGTCCCCTTGCAGACTGAGGAGACCTGATTTGCTCAGCCATTATGTGGACACTGCCTCAAGTTTCTCTTCCTGTCCCTCTCTGCACCTTAACAATTTCAGGTGGAAGAGGGAGCAGAGGGTAAAAAAAGAAACTCATGCAATATTCAACCTTTGCGAGAATACATGATAGAGACAGAAAATAGTTCCAAAATGTGGATACCTTGGTAAAATAAGAAAAACCTTGCACTGAACTATTACAAATTGCAAAGGTAGACATACTGGAACATCAAAGTATTTAGGATGAAGTCACATTAAAGCATATTTTAGGAATAGGCTGATACATTTGTATTTTAAAAATGGGATTTGATTGTTCTTCCAAGTACAATTTATTGAACCAAATTAGAATGGGTCTTGATATATTGGTCTAACAACAAACCAAAACTCCAAAACCAAAATTCCCCAGACAAATTCAAATCCTTTTGCCTGATGCAATCGAACCTAATATATGCAACATACTTTTAAAAGCCTAAATGCTAAGCTAAATGTATGTAATGAACTCAGAGGAGATGGTGCAGAATTTTGACCAAAACAATTGAATAAATAAAAACAAATGCCTGGCAACTTTCTAAGCAAGATCTTTTGAAGACAAAATACAGGTAGCAAACTGACAAATCCTAATCAGATAGTTCTGGTTTTCCCCATTGCATTACATTATATTAGACAATCTCCAAGCTACTAAATAGATTTGGGCTAATTATTTCTGGACCAGCTCTTTTTCAGGAAGAAAACCTTGATTTTATTGCAGTCTTGGTTAAATTAAAAATGCAGATGCCTGCTCTGTGAAGCAAATGCTTGGATTCTCATCCACTGCTTAGGCACAGGTCTTTGAAAAGAAAACTCTGGCAGTTTGAGTATTTAAAGCTAATTCTTGCTAAATGCGTGTGCAAACCTGATAGATGGGTGGGTACACCTTTTGTAATATTTAGATCCTCCCTTTTGTCCCCAAATATAATCCTCAGTGTACATTCATTTAGCAGTTCTACTACCAGAACAAACCAGTCATGTGTACCACAGGCTGAATTCAAAGTTTAACTACACTAGGATTTTGTTTGGGTAGTCAAATACAATAGAAATCAACCCATCTTCTACATTTTCAAGGTAGCAGTGGTTTTAAATAGGAAACAATTCCATAAATTAGGAAGTAACAGAACAGTAGTTTATCCTTGATGACTATGTAACTTCTTAGATTTAGATTTTAGAACATCTTTAATGGTTGTCATAGTTGTCGTTCTGTCAAAATGAATGTTTAAATTTTTTATTGTGACTCCGCTTATTTTCACAGCCTTTGTAACCCTAATGTGTTAAATAAACACTTCTTGTCCAGCCACTGAACAAGCTAACATGCCAAATGATTTGTGGTTTTCCACCTGAACTGTTGCTCATGAAATTGGGATTAAATGCCTTCAGGCCCACATGTGGTAAAAGAGTCTCATCTTAAATTGCCTCCAGGACTTCAGCAGCAGTCAAGGCTTCCAAAAGTAGTCTGAGTAACAAGCACACTTGCATGGTTTACACTTAGAAGTACAACTTAGAAGCTTAACTTCTATTGAATGAAAATATAAAAATTAACATTATTTTCCTGTCCACCATTTCTTTCTCCCTGTTGCACAGATACAATTTAATGAGTTAGGTTACTCATATGTACCAAAAAAAAAAAAAAAAAAAAAAAGAGCAAGCTAATTCCTTATTCCTAATTCCTTCTTCTGTAGTTTCTGGTTGAGGTAAACCAGAAACAAGCAAAAATGTAGTAAATGTTGAAAATATCCTGAAATAAGATGGGACCAATTATCCTGCCACCATACTGTCACACTGAATGGCAGTGAGCTGGTGTAAATCACTTTGATTGGACTGCAAATTAAGTCCCAAGACCTGCCTTGGACTCCAAATAAGCACCTACACCTGCTGATCTTTAATACAAGAAAACAGTAGTCCTCCTTAGGCACTTCATAGGCATTACTGTAAAACAATAATTTATTAATCAATTATTCGGTTCTGAATGATAAATGTGTGAAAAAGTAGGATCCATGCCAGACTAGTTCAATGAGGGGGACTTCTTGATAGAGCGAGCAAGCAACTTCTCTCACCTTCCCCTCCAAGGTTTTAGCTGCATTTATTTAAAGACAGTGGTTTTAAGTAACTTCAAACAAACTCTGGGTGACCTCAGCTGTGTTTTGAAGCTCCAAATTCCCCCAGCTAGCTGCTGAATCTCCAGGGACTTCTCTGCTTTGGAACAGGACTGGGAGTGATGCAGCTGATACCAGCACTACATCCAACCCAAGGGCAGCCACAATGCACAGCTTATGCAGCCTGCTCCAAACACGGAATGCGCTGCCAATGGTATGTGCAGAATGAAGAACGACATTCATTCTGGCTGGTGAGGGTCAAACTGGGCAGGCACAAGCCCATGGTGTATGGAAAATAGCTGGGGAGACACTTTCATTTGTGCTGGCAGAGAAAAAAAGGGGTTTTTAATAGCACAGATTTCTGTTTTATAGAAGTAAGTGGCAGTAAATAAAAGGGTCTTTATTGCCTGGTGTTCAGAGCTGACACAAAATCGCCTGTGCAAGCACTGATTTCAACTCAGTAGTGACTTCTCTGGGGTGTGCTATGGAGAGAGAATCTGTCTAGCATGCTCTTCCTTAGGGGAAGCAGGGTCCTCTAGCATTGCATTAACTCTTGCAAAATCAGAGGAGCAGAGGACAATAAATGATCCTTTTCCAGTGCTAATGTAGAGTGCCAACAAAGGAAGCACACTCGTTTGGCCTTTGAAAAAAATTTGCCTTCTATTTTAAACAGGACAATTGGCTTCCATTTTAAAATTATGTTTGACTGGTCAGGATGCTGTTTCCTGCTGGATATGTGAGTGGGCTCACATGAAATTCTCATTATTTTTATTACTCTGAAGCCATTGTAGTATGTTCAGGGTATATTCTTTAGAGAAATGCATATTTAAAATACAAAGAAAACTTGAATATATCTTTGGAATGTTTCATGAAGCTTTATCTAAGTTTTCTTAAAATACTTAAAATACTAAGTTTTCACAGTTTCAATACGTAAATAATATTTACAGAATCACAGAATCACTAGGTTGGAAGACACCTTCAAGGTCATCGAGTCCAACCCAGCCTTAATACCTCAACTAAACCATGGCACTGAGTGCCACATCCAGTCTTTTTTTGAACACATCCAGGGATGGTGATTCCACCACCTCCCTGGGCAGCTCATTCCAGTACTTTATCACTCTTTCCATAAAAAACTTCTTCCAAATATTCGACCTATATTTCCCTTGGCACAGCTTTAAACTGTGGTCTCTTGTTCTGTCAGTTGCTGCCTGGAGAGTTTAAGAGCCGCACAAAATGTGGTTGCAAACTTCTTAACATATGAATTATGTAATGTTGGTATTTATTAATTTTATATTCCAGGCTGATTTTCTGCAGCTACTGGGAACTGGAGATGAGACTGTTAGCCAAGACACTCATTCTCCTCACTCAGAGCTATTCCAAAATCAATCTGAGGCTCCTGATCTCCATTCATCCCTCAGCTCTTGGTTGCATTTCACTGCACACTGAGTCTCTGTTTCCTGCAGTTGCCAACAATCTGCATGAGCAGTGAAGCTGTCTCTTACCAGTTTACCCTTCAGCTTTACCCATGCAAGGCAGGTTGCCCTTTGAGTTTTGGAGCAGACCTCACTGCTTCCACAGCACATCCCAGCCAGGAAACAATAACTCCACATCAGGAATCCAGCTGCTCTCCCAAATGATACTGCACTGCATTACCACAAAGCCACAGGGCTGTTCAAAACACCCATTATCAGCCAACTTGCAGTCCCATGCCAGAGATCAGAAAACAAGAACACTCTTGGCCTTTTCTGCTCTGTGCTTCCAGCAGTTTGCTGGGTTATGCTGGGTCTGTCCACATCTGTTTCGCAGTACTCCTCTCATTGGCTTAATTGAACATGCTTCCCAATACCCCAGACAACACAAGGAACTACAGCATAAAGCTAGCTAATGAAGAAAGGAGGAAAGAAAGACAAAGAAATAGCTGCATTTTGGCAAAAATAAATCTTTATTTCTGCATCATGGAAATCAATATAAACTTTCTTTTTGCAGATGTTGCTTATTACATACACGAGTTTGATTTGATTTGATTTGATTTTTTACTTAAAATAGCCGCAGTCTTTACTCTAAATCTTTGACTTGCCCTTAGCAATGACTTTTTTTGGATAAAAGGAAGCATGTCAGTGAGAGCTCGGTTTTGGTGGGATCCAGAACAAACATACTCCCTTTAATAATTCATTCATTCTCTAATAATATCCTTTAGGGAGACTGGCTACTTCCACTGATTGTTTTAGTATTTATTCAAAACAATAGGCTTACCCACTTAACAAATGAGGTTATACTTCAGAAGTCATCACTTGTCGGACATTGTTTGGTGTTCATCTAAGATACGAGACAACGCTGCTCTGTGTTGGAAAACTTCTGCCCAGAGAAATCCTCTCCCTTCAGCTCTTTCATGTGCAGTGCTGCAGAAGTGCCTCAAGGACTTTCCAAACCATTCCTGACAGCAAGCCACCAGAGACATTTGTCTGGATTCAGTCCATAGCTGAGCACAGTAAATAACAGTATTTTTGTCCATCATGACCTTGGCATCTCTGCAGGAGGTATGTTGTGGAGACCTGACCACTTTTTGCCAGAGCAGTGTTGATCACAGCTATTGTAAAGGCTCATCCAGGGGATAATACTTGTAAGAAGTACTGGTGGGAAGGAAAGAATTGAGAAATGGATATGAAAAACATAGCTGGAAGCACTTATTTCAGCTGTTGGAAAAGGTATGTTACAGAAAAAAAAGAAGCACCAGTTTCGTTTTAAAGTGTGTTATTTACAAAAGAGCAAAATGTGGCTTAAAGTGAGCAGAAGGTAAATATAATCCAGAAAGAAACATTGCCCTGCACAGCATGTCACTGACCTGTGGGATACACCAGGGCACCAGTTCAGTCAGCTGCTGTACATTCCTTCAGAGAGGCTGACCGTGGTAAAACCTGCTGTCTGTCCCTACATCTGACACATGGAGAGAGACACAATTTCAGTCTGCAGTTATCTCTGACACAGATGGTTTGCCATATGGAAGGGATCATGCAATCTCTCCTGCAAGCCTTAATACAACCTAAAACAAAGACCAGACTTCTAGTCAGGATCAATTTAATTAGGACTGCACATAACAGGAGTAAAAGCACTAAGATACACCTCAGTGATGTCATTCAACCAGCTTGATGTTTGTTTGTCTTATTGAAATTCCTGGCTTATTGAAACCACAATCATAGAATCATTTAGGTTGGAAATGACCTTTAAGATCATTGAGTCCAAATGATAGCATAGCACTACCAGGTCCACTTCTAAACTGTGTCACTAAGTGCCATATGTACACATCTTTTAAATACCTCCAGGTATTTAAATGGTCCACCACCTCTCTTGGCAGCCTGTTCCAGTGCCTGACCACCCGCTTCATGATGAAGCTTTTACTAATATCCAATTTAAACTTCCCCTGCCACAAATCAAGGCCATTTCCTCTTGTTCTGTCACTTTGTTATCTGGGAGAAGAGACCAGCCCCCACCTCACGACAACCTCCTTTTGGGTACTTGTGGAGAATAAGGTCCCTCCTGAGCTTTGTGTCTAGCCTAAACAACCCTGGTTCCCTTGGCCACTCCTGACAACACTTGTGCTCCAGACCCTTCCCCAGCTCTGCTGCCCTTCACTGTATAACATTTTTTAAATTCTATTTATTTTTTCTCTCTTGATTCTGCTGCTGCTGTGCTTCCTCTTCATTTCTCTTCACTCCTGGATTTCTCAGCTTCTCTGAGCTGATCTCCTCAGGGATATTCCCTCACGGGGAGTCCCGCTTATTTCAGTTCTCCAGGTCAGGACAAAAACTCCAAAGCCTGTTAGGATCTTGTGTCTCGTGTTCATTAGGATGTTATCACAAAACTTGTCAGGTCTGTCCAGACTTTCTGCACAAGTTCAATTCACTGCAACCTGGCACATTTCGTTCTGATGATATAAAATGGCTTTGTGGCTCACTTTGGGCTTTGAAGGCACAAAATGGCCCTGAACTACTCAGTTCTTTTATCTTTATACTTATTCTTTTCCAATTAACAATAGAAACATATATTATTTTTCTTGATGATCCAATGACCCATCACCTGTGTACTGCACTGCAGCATTTTCTATCCAATCACCTACTATTACACAAAAACCTCTAGAAGAACATGAAGAAGAAAGAAGGAAAAGAAACAAGTTTAAATCCTCCATCTTGTCTTCTGCTTTCTAAACTAGCATAAGCTCTAAACTGTAACTTTTTCACCTAGTGACTTAAGAAAGCTCTCTAATCTATACACTCACACTTTTAGCTTTTCTATCTAACTTTAACAGTTGTTTTCATGTAACACTATGAAAACATGCTCATAAATTTCATATTATATGAAATGCAGTGTTCTTCTGGATCTCAGAGCTAGGTATCAGAAACAAGGGCACACACTCTGTGTCTCAGACTACAACACACTGGACACACTCCAGCACCTCAATGTCTTTGAGGTGAGGGTGCCAAAACACAGGATTTGAGGTGCAGCCTCACCAGTGCTGAGCACAGGACCACAGTCTGTTCCCTAGTCCTGCTTACCAGTTTCTGGTACAATGATACAGGGTAGTTAAATCCTAAAGCCAGTGCCTTTCCTTCCCACAACAAGAGGACAAGGAGGAAGCTTGGGTCACAACTGAAGCCAGCAGGGACACCACACCCCACCTTTGTTTCCCAGGAGCATGGTGCAGGTGAGGCACCAGGGCTCTGCTGCACAGCCTCTCCCAGCAGTGTTTGCAGCAGAGCCTGGAGCAGGGCAGCTGCAGATGTTCACCCACCTGACTGTGCCAGTTATTGTCTCGTGCCTCAGGTTCCTGCAGACCAGCAATTAAGGCAGAAATCTGGAAATCCACAGCATGGTTAGCAGCTTCTGGTCATGGTGCTGATTGGATTAGGGGAGAGAGTGTTGTCTGGAAGGATACAGCACTGGCTGCTCTGGGGATTTAAAGTGATCCCTCTGCCAAAGGAAAATGAGTGTGGTGGCTGTGGTTTGCTTCCCATTAACATTATCTTAGAGTTTATGTCCTATGGAAATTGGCATAGCTGGCAAATCCTGGGAGCAAGTCCCAAAACCGATTTAGCATGAAGTCTGAACTTTCTCTCACCCTCTGGACCCTAGATTTTCATACTCAGTGTCAGCATGAAGAGACAGGGTAATGCAACAATGCTTCTCCTCCTGCATTTTCTTCTTGTCTTGTGTGAATGTCAGAAATCATGGAACATAGTGGGTTTTTTTAATAAATCTTCTCGTGGGAATAATTATACATTTTAAACGTGCATCCAGAAAAGAGGATCTCATCCGTTAAAAAGTCAGACACAGAAATTTACTTCTCAGAAAATAATTAGCAGGTAAAAAGAGTTGGATAGAAGTAATTTGGTTTTTAAAGGTAAAGTTTTTGAGTTGAAAGCAATACTCTGCTTTAGAGTATTTTGTGCCAAAACACAAGAAAACATAAACAGTACAGGGTTTAACATATATGTTGTTAGAAAAAAAACATAGCAGAGAGGTTAAAAAAGCTGTCATTCTGTAATGAAAATCAGTTTTCCTCTTATTTTACTTGAGTGGGCTTCACTTTTCTTCAAACAACAAAGATTAGCTAACAGACCTTCTATATAGTTGGAAGAATCATTCAGTCATTGGGTACCTGAAGTGTCCAGCTGTGCTGAAGCTGTATGCAACCCAGTATATACTGAATTAGCTGTACTCAGTTTTTGACATGATTAATCCATTCAATTTTTTTAATTGAGTGAATGTTATAGGAGTATTAAATTTGTAAATGTCTAGTTGGTAAAGTGTAGGTTTTAAAAAAAATGTACCTTAACAATATGAGAAATTTTCAAAAGCCACTAATATCCATTCTCAAAAGCAAACTGGATGCATAGCATAAATTACTCATAAAAAGAGAGAATGTCAGTCTTTATATCGTTTAAAGGCATTTGAAATCCTTTTCCTAACTGCCATTCCAAAAATCCCCTACTAGCCAATCAGAGAAATTCAGAAACTTCAACTCTTTTTTTTGTACTATACAGTGTTTTGGAGATAAGAAAAATTTGCTCTGTACTTCAGTAGGCTGTAAAAGACATATTCGCTACTAAACCTTAAAAAGCAGCTTGGGAGGAAGGGTAGCCTATTTAATCAAAGGGATTCAACCCCTGATTAACACTGAAGGTGTGTCTCTGTATAAGGTGAAGAAGCACTGAATTACCTACTAACACCTCCCAAATGCAATGAAAAATTTGATTGCTCTCCTAAACAAAGAGGTTGTAGGAAAGGATTGGATGGATGGGAGTCCATCAAGGTGTACTTAAAGTTGCTACAGCCAGATGACTGTACTCAAATGTGTCATTCATATGAGATTTTAGGCTGAAAAATAAATTTCAGAGAGGGTGTAGCATTACAATTTGGGCAGATAAAAACTGGTGAGCTGCAATCCCTGCAGCTGGAGAGAGGCAACTTAAATCAGAGTGAGTGGGCAGTTATTGGCAGATTCCCTTTCTGTAGTCCCAGATAAGCAGGGGACACTGTCTTGCAAATCCAGGTTGCTGCAGATCCTGGAAAATTTGTTGAGCTCCCCTTAGAGCAGTGTTTAAAAATGGCACTGTCCTCTGAATGCAGCTGAGTTTTAGGAATAGAATGCTTAGGGTTGAGAGGAACCTTGAAGATCATGTAGTTCCAACCCCTGCAGGGACACTTGCTGCTAGACCACACCACTCAGAACCCCATCCAACCTGGCCTTGAACACCTTCAGGGATGAGGCATCCACAGCTTCTCTGGGCAACCTGTTCCAGTGCCTCACCACCCTCACAGTAAAGAACTTTTTCCTAATACCTAATCTAAACCTAGATTTTTAAAGTAAAGCTGTCTCAAGAATGAAAGGTGGAGAGTAGAACCCAAAACCACAAAGGTAGCACTGAAGAAGAAAGGAGGAAGCCCCACCTTCTTAAAATTTTGAAGTTATATGAGTAATCAGAAAAGGTTTTTTACCTCACATGTTTTACAAAATTAAATTTTCATGGATTGGACAGGAGATATATGTATGAAGAGCTAAATCTCCTCAGTTTTAAGCTTTCTTATCCCCAGTGTCCAAACTGCTGACAAGTTGGCCTGATACACTATAGTCACGGAGAAAAAAGACATTTTATTATTTAAATATAATATCAGTATTGAAAAACAGAAGGGATAAAATACATTACACTTAAAGATGAAAATAGATTTGAAATCTCACTCTCTTATATAATCTCCATAATCTAGAAACATGGTACCCTGGTGTCACTAAGAGCAGTTGAGAGCTGGGACAGACCATGTTCTTTCCTTATCAGTTGAACAGAAAGAGTTAAACAGAAGATCAAAGAACCTCAGATGAGACCAAAAAAAAAAAAGAACTGAAAAGCTGTCAGACAAATCATAAAAATACACTACATAAAATACATAAGCAACAAAAAAGAGAGGAAAAATGTTTGCATTAACCCAACAACAGTCAGTGCAGAAAGTCAGTTTGGAAAGCTTAAGTGGTTGGCTTATTGTGGTGTATTGTGCAAGTAATAATTCACAGTAAAACTCTTTGATTCATAAAATTAAATTTGAAACAATGGTATAAAGGTTAAATAGCTTTAAGAGGAAAATAGTTTGTAGTAAAATATATAAGGGTTATTATCTTCCATTAATACTATCTTAATTTACTGATCAATGCAAATTCACGTAAAGGGAAACATAGATACAAATGTTTGCAGCTGTTAGACTGTGAAATACTGGCTGTTAACTTACTGCTTACCTTGTTAAGACTACCATAAATACAAATTATTAATGATAATGATTAATCTTTTTTTTTTTCCCCTCTTCACTTAGAAAAAGGCTGCAGAGAAGAAAATATCAAGAGTTGAAACCATGAGACAGAAGATTCACAAAAGATATTACAACAATATCTGCTTGGACATGATATCAGCTATCAACCCCATGCAAAGCACATATACAGGACAGGAAACTCAGCTTGTGCTTTCAAGTAACTGAATTAAATGTGAGTTTGTCCCAAAAACAAATTTTCTCCAACTCTATGTTCTGAAAATTGTATATATTTTTCTCTCTGGAAGCAACTACAAGATTGTGTTTATCCAACCTTACACTAGAGTACAGAATGAACACTCATGCGGAATGAAGAAATTATACAACTGTAATAACCAGCTATTCATGATTATTAATATATTAGGACAACAATAGTAAATAATTAAAAAGATGCTTCTGTTTGAGAAAAATATCAAACTGAAAGGCAAATTATTTTGTCCTAGACTATAACTTAATTCACAGAACTGGTAACAAATAGCTCCTTCTGCAGCAATATGACCCCATTACCTCTCTAAAGTCACCTAGCATATTCTTTAAAATTTTATATTTAACTTTTTAGCCTCTGTGTCACATGGGGCAGCAGGCAATTTATTTCTCATACTCTCTTGATAGATTGCCAAATTAATCCATCTTGTTGGAAAAAAACCAACAAAAAACCACACAGAAATATAGGCAAGATTCAATCAATGAAAAACTCAATTAAACTTCTAAATCCATGATTTTTTAATTAGTTCCATAATGGATTTACATATATCAAACAATATATATATTTTTTTAATTTTTTTTTTTTTAGAAATAGTATACACTGTTACTTTGGGTTAGCATCAAATAGACTCTGGACCCCCTTTATTTATAGAAAACCGAAGCTGATTCTGAATGAACCTGCCTGTGTGGCTAAGACCAGAGTTGAGACCAAGCATCGAGGCTTTTTTTTTCTGATAGAATATGCATTAAGGGAACATCATTTGCAGATGTTCTTTATCCAGTTAGATTCCCTGGCTTCTCACTATCTCTGCTCACATGAGGCATGGCCAAAACAAACAAGCTGTCCATTGCTCAGCAAAGTGCGTTTGATGGTGCCGCATGGATGGGAGGCCTCCAAAGCAGTGGTTCTCAGCATTCCAGCTGATTAGCCCTTCTAATTGGCTCTGCCTCCTCCCATCCCAGGATCTTCTCACAATAAATCTAGCTAGCAATAGATGCATAAAATTCAGTATAAAGGAAGTACCATGGAGATGATGTGAAAGTAACATTTCTTTTCAAGCTGCATTCCTAGCATAGAAGACTAGAGTCTATTTCCTCTTGGCAGCTGTAGAATGTAAACAATCTTTTCTGGTCATCTTGCTGCTTGATCATCTGTTTTTATGTGGTTTATACCCTGTCTCATCAAGAACAAGTATTAGGATGGAAAGCACAAGATGAAATAAACAAGTTGGGCTGTCCTGGTGCTCCTTAAAGTATTAAAACCTCTCAAGGACAGCTCACATGCCCACTTTGGGCATCAGAACTGGGAGCAGAAAGGTAAATCTTGTCAGGGATTTCTTACCTTAGCATGTACATATACACCACATACACACTTCTAAAGACCATGCAGAAACTATCGCTCAAAGATTGTGTTACCACAGGATCCCAAGAGTTTTTCAATGCTTCATATTTCTTCCTATGGCAGTTTGTAAATCGCCTTTTTAACTTTTAAAACTTTTTAACAGGCTTCTGTAGAGGTACAAGTGGTCCTTTTAGGTTTAACATCTGTTGCAGTTATCCAAAATTACTAAGGCCTGAAGTTCTCAGCCAATGCAATTACCTTTATTTCTCTGTCTGTATAAAAGGCCAGAGCAAGTCATAGACTCTTTGAGAGAGCTGGAGAAGAAAAAGTCAATGCTTCAGATAAACTGCAGAGTCTCCTGTATTTGGAGTTATTTGAGATTATTGCAAGATTGTCAAAGTACAGGTAATGTTTAATACAGCTCTGAAACCTAGCTGTCTACTAAATAAAAGCTTCTTTAGATAACTCAGGTTTCTTGTTTTTTTAAATGAGATATAGAAGTCTTCCACTTTCAAACAGGCTCCTTTAAACAAACATAGTTTACTATTAAACCATTGTGAAAAGGCTGAGCCAGTTTACTTGATTCTCTAAAGCTCTTCAAGTAAAATAAAAGTATTTTCTCAATAGAAGTTTGCAGCCTGGAAAGCTCGATTTCAAATAAAAGATGCAGAGCAAGTATTTATAAATTAAATATCTTCAACTAAAAAGACACATTTTTTAGCTTAAGAAAAGCAAGAGACAGATGCAATGGTACACAAGCCATACAGGAAGCTCCTGTGAAACCTAGGGCAAACTTGCCTCCACAGGAATCTCCACAGAGCAGTATTATCAGAAATGGAATTTCTATGTTTCTTCCTTTTTAAAGCGATTTCCTTTAAACACATTATATATTCCAATGCAATTCACCCATGAATGTATCTGTCAATTACAGTAAACCTATGAAAACTGCTGTTTATTTCAGAGAACAGGTTTTTTCACAGAACTATGTCTTCATTACATGCATTACTAACAGGCAGAATGATTGCATGTGAGTTCAATATAACAACTTAAGAGTTTGCATTTTTGATTCCCTGTACCTCTTGTATTTTTCACTTGTTTATTTGGAAAGCTGATACACATAAATATTGAATGACTTGACATGAAAAGTGAATCAAATTGAGTAATATCTAACTTTCTAAAAGATTGAACAGACTCATGGAGTTTTTAAATATTACTTCTATGGAGGGTATTTGATGTATGTTTGCAGTTCTGTTTAAATAAAAATGCAACAACTTGTCTATAAAATTCCTTCCCCACTTCATCAATCTTTTTAATTTTCCTGATTTTCAGCATGCAGACAAGAGGCAAGGATAAAGGAAGGGATGTTCAAAGTATTTATAAAACAGAAAGAGATATTTAGAAATTTAAGCATCAGACCAATGTCACAGAGCTGTTTACCATACTTACGCATTCAGTTCATGCAGCTTGGTAACTGTGAAGTGAGTACTTCACACACACACAAAAAAAAAGGATAAAAAAACGGATAAATCTTCTCTCTACTTTGGATTTCAAGCCTGGGAGTTGGCATGACAACCCCAAGCAAGTAGTCAAGTCAGGCACTGACTGAGAGTAAGAAACTGAAAGAAACCATCAGAAGCATATAAAAACCGTGAATACAGAGAACTACTAGGAAAAAAAATTATAAAGTGTGGACATTACAGAGCTTTAGAGATGAGGGCACTATCACAAATATTGCAACTGTGTCCCTGCATAGCAGTAGGCAGAATATCATATAGCTGAGGTGGTGACTAGCTGTTTCTCCAGCACATAAAAAGATTGTGCTACTCTAGGCAAAACTCCAGCTCTGCTGTGTGCCAACAGAAATAGCTGAGCAGGCTGCACAAGAGCAGCTTCAACGGCTAGTGGCGACACATAAAGAGCTTATTAATCTTCCTTTATTGTCAAAGCAAGTTTAATTTCCAGAAAATACGTATTTATATCTAAATCAAAGGAAAGAATTCAGAAGGGTGTAAAAATGAAGGATATCTGACATTTGTAAAAAATAAAGAGGAGGGGGAAAAAAAAGAGAAAAAAACAGTAAAAGATAAAGTTTACTGAACAAGAGGAAATCTTCATAGCTATGGTAGGATAGACTATTCTGCACCTTCCTCTGCAAATGTTTTCAGGTTTTGTTTGTTACCACAGTATTTTGAGAGAATGAATTCTCTTCTATCTCCAACTGACATATGAATTGGTAGTAGAGCAACAACCCTACTTCACAACACTGTACGTAGCCTTGGATTGGCCTCAGAAACAATTCTCTTCTTATACAGTGGCATCATTGTCATGTGTGAGGACAATTGAAGTTAGATTAGCCAACAGGAGAAATATTCAGTCCCATATTTTACATATTTTCTTATCCAAGTACATTTTTTTAATAGCCCGTTTCAACTGAAATAGTGACCTAAAGTTGTTTGCACACAATTACAATCTTGTTTCTTGTCTTTTTTTCCCCCCAGGAACTTGGTTATTATTGCATGTTTGTCCATTGATTAAAGTCTGCACATTTTTATTCTACCTCTTAAATACAGACATAGCTGTAGGATAATGTATATTTTATTCTTTAGCCTAGCAACTACATTTTCTGATGCCAGAACCAGGACATTTAATAGGAGTAAGACCAAAGACTCTCACTTTTACTAAGTTAGAGGACAAACTGACCTCACCACCAGTGGCTTTGCTTTCATGAGATGCCTAAAGCTGAAGGAGTCCAAGCATCCCACTTTCTGTTTATTCTACTGGTGGACTTGACAACACTGTAATGATAAAAAAAGAAGAATTTTCATTGAGATGGGGAGGTTTGAATGATTCTCTAACAAGACATAAATATTTACAGCCTTAATGGCCAAAGGATGGGAATTCTTACATTCCTTCTGGTTCAGATATTTATTCCCTAAGCTATTAATACAATTATTCTTTTGATTTGAGTTTAGTAATTTTAAGTTTCAAATTTCTAAATCTATGATGTTCACAATTGATTATGACCTAATATAAAACTACACTGTTCATTATTAGCATAATCATTTCCCAAAGGTGTAACACTTCTTCTACACACAAATTATATTTCACACGATATTTCAAGTATGAAAATAAGAAGTAACAGCCCAAGGAGGAAGGTTTTATTTACTTCATAGAATCATAAAATGCTTAGGGTTGGAAGGGACTTTGAGGATCATCGAGTTCCAACCCCAATGCCATGGGCAGGGAGATTTTCCACTAGAGCAGGTTGCTCAGAGCCCCATCCAACCCAGCCTTGAATATTTCCAGGGATGGGGAGTCCACAGCCTCTCTGGGCAACCTCTTCCAGTGCCTCATCATAATACCTGACCTAAACCAAGGTTTTTCAAGTAAAGGTGACTCAAGAAGACAAGATGGAGAGAATTCCAAAACACAAAGCTGTTCTTAACACAGGAACACTGTGGAAGAAAGGAGGAAGTCCTCCCACCTTAAAATTTTGAAGCAATGCAAGAAATCAGATAAGTTTTTTTTCCACTTCACAATGGTTTAAAGCGGCTCAGTCTTTTATTAGAAATTTTAATAATGTGCTTAAACAATTCTATCACTACATACAGTGTATACATTTAATACATGCTTTCACTGTAATTCCTGCTGAATGTTAAAGCCCTCGTGTCATGGCAATTATACAGGATGAAGTTCCTGGGAATTCTAAATTAATGACTTCCTTCAGATACACTCTTATTCTACAGCATGAACAAAATTATAACTGAAAAGTTGCAACTTTTCTGCACCTTTCTTACTACATTTCAACCCTTGAACATGCTAATGCTACCTAATATTACCATTAGGGAAAAAAATACTAATTTTGTTGAATACACTTCATTTTTATCATAATTTGACCTCATACATAACTCAATCTAGCCAGGTTGCAGAAGATTTTTAAATATTTACGGGAAGGATTGAGTTGCATGTTGATGTACCAGCACTTTAACTCGTGTAAGGAAAAGCCTGTAATGTATTGCAAATAATGCCAGCTGAAGATCTGGCCCATAATGTAGTGTATATTCAGTTTAACAGAGGAGTCACTGAGGCAGAAAAATCATTAAAAATCAAATATTCTGTGCTTACTGCACTTTCCCCTAAGAAAAGTGCATGTATGTTATACTTACTACAGGCACGTGTCTATTGTTTCATTTGAGATTCTAGCTAAAAAAGTATTTTTTTAAAGACCAGTTTCCACACATTTAGACTGGACAGCACTGGGTTGTGTTACACAAGTTCCCTGGTGGCACTACTGTTTACCTTCTTCTCTCACATGGCCTGTACAATCAACAGTAGGCCAGCTATTAGGAAGTCACTGCAATATAAAAATATTTATGAAATACCAAGGACAGTCAAATAATCAATTTACA
Source organism: Pseudopodoces humilis (assembly GCF_049639895.1). Taxonomy (NCBI): domain Eukaryota; kingdom Metazoa; phylum Chordata; class Aves; order Passeriformes; family Paridae; genus Pseudopodoces; species Pseudopodoces humilis. The sequence goes on from NC_142200.1 coordinate 117,682,644, forward strand.
GTAAGAAACAGCAGAGCAGAATGATGGAATTCCTCAACAAGTAACCTGAAAATACCATTAAAATATAAATCTACAAGATTCTCCCCTTAAGTTGGAGCTCTCCTTTCTGCCCCTATTCACTTCCTCTGCCTCTGAAGCCAAGTTTCTGAACCTGCATTGATTAAGAATGAGATACCTGTAACATGATATGCTTGCAGTGATCCTATAGATTGCTGTTAACAAGCAGTCCATCACAAATGTGGTTTTTATTAAGTTTTATTACTTTCAGGATGTTAATTTTGGTACGGGCTTATTTTCCTAATTTTATGCAAAACCCCTACCCATGATGTAAAACAAACGGTGCTGGGGAGGTGGAAAAAAAATACAAGTGAGCTAAAATAGCATTGCTAGAACAATGCTGAATATTTAAATATTCAGCATTAATCTGAAATAGGGGTTTTTTTGGAAATTTTAATTTGGCAATGACCAATTGAAGAAGGCAGAAGCCTTGATAGACAGAAGCCCTATCAAGACTCTTTGACATTATTCATATTGCACAAGGCTACAGAGATATAAACTATATTATATATGACAATAGAAATTAATATTCTAAATCCAGTGTGCTACATGAGAAATATGTAAGAGTTCTTAATCAAAGAAAACTCTTACTTGAGAATATAACCCAAATCCAAGTAACTTCAGACTTCTCAGAAGATGGTGAATTTCACACAGGATCATCAGTTATCACATGAAAACTAGAAAAAGGACAACACTGTTCTTCACAATCTGATATGGAAAACAAAGAGTTACTTAGTTATTTAGATCTTTTATTTTATAATCTATGAAGAGAATTGTAGTACTCCAGGGACTACAGAGGACTTCAAATGTTAAGAACTTTGATTAACAATAAAAAAAAAAAAAATCACATTAAAATATTCTATAATTCTAAAAGTTAAACATCTTAAAAAATTACAGAATTTAGTTTGCCTTTATACCTTGTCAGCATTTATGTACATATATATTTCCATACACCCTGATATTAAGTTCTTTATGAAGGAAGTAGAGATCTTGGCTTAGTGGCATGAAAATTCAAAGCCTTGAAGAGGTTGCTATGAGCAGGACATGAGAATCAAATTGTACAGGAGACATGGACTGTAAGGTTTAAGGAGAAAAAAAAATAAAATTGAGTCCAAATACTTAAATGTTTCCATGGAGTAGCAGTTTCTATCTCTATCACAGATCAACACACAACCCCCACAAGTTTAGAGTCCTTCATTTGATGGTTGTATAATTTGAAACATCTGGAAAACCTGATTTTCAAAAGGAGTGACCTCTAAATTAAAGGTGGAAGTTCAGTTAGCAGAAGCTACATACTAAATATTTAAATACTACATAAATGATTACTATAAACCAGGTGATGAGCCTCTCAGTTTAGGCACTCAAAAATTATTGAGCTCTGCTTCTCAGTTAACCACCCAAAAATTAAAAGTAATTCTGGTTTTGTCAGCATGTTTTTAAGATAAAACTTCTTACAGTGGTGAAAACTACAGACATGCACATTAAATCAGCTTATATATCCTCTTCTGCTACTGAAACTGCTGTAGCACTCATCATTCTTATTGCTCTCCCTGCCTACATTCTCTCTTCACCATATCTTTCTTGTGATTATGAATTACTTTTTTTCCTTAGATTATTTGTTTAATTAATTGTGATCTCTGACCCTACCCTCCAATATCTGCAGCTCCTCCTCTGTGCAAAATTGCCAGTAAATTAAATAAGAACTTTCTATTCCATCATCCAGATTTTTAATGATAGATAATAATGCACAGCAGGGGATAAATCCTTGAAGAACCAAAGCTGATAAACCTGCCAAGTTATAAAGCAAATACCAACACAGATCAGTTTTAAGTCTTCCAGCCACATTTAGTCCCACTTTAGAATATTATCATCTACCCTATGTGTTCTCAGACCCTGAGAATATGAGAGTAGCTTCTTATTTATGTTAGATGTTCTTACAGCTCTTTCATCACCAGCTCTATACATTCAACTACATGTCACAGCAAGCCTTTCCTTTGTCCACAATTACAGACAATATCATACATATACTCTTGTTTGGAGCCAACTGCAACATATTCAGCTAAAGTAACATGTACCTCAACAGAATGGAGTATAATGGAACACTACAAATAAATCCACCATTTTAAACAAGTCTCAGCTACAGCATGGGCAGCAGCTTTGATCCAGTATCACATTTCATCATGTGGCATTAAGTACTGTGTAATCAAAATGCAAATATTTATAAAAATAAAAGAATGTAAGGGCCACAATGCTTTTGCTTCCACTTCAATTTTCTAGGTCCCCTCATTTTAATTAGAAATGTTTTGAAAAACTCTACAAACACTTTATCAAGGTTCTTACATAAATTAAGACAGGCTGCACAGAAAACTCTCAAAACAGGATTAAAAATATGTATGTGTCTGCTTCAAAGGCTCATTGTCTACAGCATTAAGGCAAAATGTTTATGTTTCTCCCACTAAACATATATCCATAAGTCATATATAAATAAATTCTCAGTGCTTCAGATGGAAGGGTTATATAGCACTGCCTTACTGCCCATATTCATTAAAAACTATGATTCTTGGTATGTGGTACCAAATATAGCAAAAATGTGGTATTAAGAAAAAGTGACAAACGCTTGGAGATTTTTCAGTTAAATCTAGAGTTTTCACTGTTTATATATGACAAAGATGTAAAAGTTAGTGATGGGGGTTGAATGAAATGGCCTGAAGTGATTTCAAACTGAGCATAATTTTAAGCATATGAAACTCTCTTCAGGCACTAAATAGATTTCATCTGGAGTTGGTGTAGATTTCTATCACTCATATCCAATAAAGAGTAATTAAAACAGAGATGAGACAGATTGGCATCTGGGAATCAAGGGAATCAAGAGCCTATTTCTCTATGGTAGCCTAAACCAGCTTGGACTGTTTATCATAGCAGAACAGCCTGAAGAGACAGGACTGGGCTCTCCATAAATATCAGAACACTAAATGCCAAAGATAAGTAAAGGGGTTTTTTTAAATTAAAAGGTAATTAAGACCCTCAGGAAGAAATGCATACTAAATAGGAAGAAGTTATATCAGAAATTGGAAGGTTGCCTACTAGAACCAGAATGTTCTCATTCTTCCAGTATAAGCAAAAGGAGCAAAAAACTGAAATAATTTCTCAAAAAGATGTGAACAAGCTCATATGACTCACTTTGATAGCACAGGACTAAAACTGATGACCCAGTCAGTCTTTCTAATCAAAATTTTGTTATGCTTGAATGGTTTCTTAAAAAACATCTAGGACTTGAGGCCAGATATTTATTTATGAAAACATACAAGCACATGGGTCTAATAATGTCAAAGGTAGGCTGATTCACTCCAGGGTCTAGTACATAGTTTTCAATTATTTAAATTTCTTTAAGTGGGGAGCACATACTGATGACCATTTTTTGATAGGGATAACTCTCAAGCTAAGTAGGTGTTTTGTTGTGCCTGCATCCATGAACAAGCAAGAACCAATTGGGGTTGTGAAAGTTGAGGGAAACCTTAGCTGCAATGACTAAAGCATTGTGGAGTTTAAAATCCTGAGTCAAGTGAGCAAGATAAATTTTAAAAATTACTATCTTGGCCTTCAAGAAGGCAGATCTTGCCTTGTTCAGGGACCTGTATGGCAGGACACATGGAATACTACCATGAAGGACAACAGGTCCAAGAAGAGCTGGCTGATTTTCAAGGGCAACATGATCAAAACACAAGAATGGTCCTTCCTGACACTCAGGAAAACATGAAAGGACGGAAGAAGACCAGAGGAGATGGACAATACAACTTGAAGAAAGAAAGACACTTTCTGAGCAGGGAGGCATGTAGATATGAGAACCGAAGCTCAGCAGAAGCCAAAACTACCTAGAGATATGAAAATGAAAAATTAGGAGGGTTTCAGTACCAGCAGCAAAGAAAAAAAAAAAAAAAAGTCTAAAGAAGAGGTGATACCACTGCTTAACAGGGCAGTGGATCTAGTGATAAATGAAATGGAAAATCTGATGTATTAAGTGCCTTTGGTTTCTGTTTTAATTGGCAAATTTTTTTTCTTAGGTGTCCCAGCTCCTTCAAGTTAACCTATAGGAGTAAAGCATTGCCCACAACAATGATCAAATCAGAAACCACTGAAGCTAATTCTGTAAATACAAGTCCATGGGCCTAGAAAGGCTGATTGCATTGCAAGGCTGCTCTCCACTGTCTTCAAAAGATAATGGGAATTGTGGGAGGTCCCAATGACTGGAAAAAGGCCATCTTTAAGGAGAGCAATGAGGAACCAGGCCACCACGTGCCACTCAGCCTTGCCTCTGGTCCTAGGAAGGTTCTGGAGAAAGCCTTCTGAGATGTCATTTCTGAGCACATAAAGGACAAAAAGGTGACTGAAAACACCCAGTGTGGATTCATTGAGGATAAACTGGGTCTAACTAACCTAAATACCTCAAAGGATGAGTAATACAAGATGTTTCATTTTAGCAGAGCCATCAAGAGTGTCCTGTAATATCACTATAGCAACATTGGTGAGACACAGGCTAAGTAAGTGGATAAAGGGAAAATCAGTTGTATTCTCATACAAATTGTGTTCTGATCAGTAATACTAAGTCCAGTTGGTGGCCAGTTACTATGGTTATGCCTCAGATATCAAAATTGTGTCTTTATCTACTCTTTAACATCATTTAATTCTCTTCCACATCCTTATTAACCATCAGCAGAATGGGACAGGGTGCACATTCTGCAGAGTCATGGATGATGATACATGAGGGAGCACCCTATATGCTGGAGGGCAAGGGTGATCTTCAGAGGGACCTCAAATGACTGAAGGAAAGAGACAACTGAATGTTCTTGAAACTGAACAAAGGCAAATGCAAAGTCACTGGACAGTGTATTTGACTTCTGAATACCTACAAGAATGGAGATTCCACAGCTCCCTGGTGAAATCTGTGCCAGTGCTCCATCACTCTCACAGTTCAGAAGTGGTTCTTGATGTTCATACAGAGCCTCCAGTTTAAGCCCACTGCCTCTAGTCACTGGGCACTACCTAAATGCAGCTGGCTCCATCCTCTCTGCACCCTACCTTCAAGTATTGCCCTGCCTTGATGAGATCCCCCTGAACCCTCTCTTCTCTAGGCTGCACTTCCAGCATTCTCAGCCTGTCCTGATACAATGGACGTTTCAGTCATTCCAGTCCCTTAATCCTTTTAGCGGCCTTGGGATTTTTGGTTGCCCCAGCACAGGAACAACAGCATTGACCTATGGAAGAAAGTACAATGGAGACCCACAAATAGTCACAAGGCTGAAGTTCCCCAGAGGATGAGGAGTGACTCAAAGAAAAGGATTTGTTTAGCTGTAAGAGAGCTCTGCTGTCTTCAGCTATCTAATGGGAGACACCATGATCCTCCACCCTTGGAGAGCTGCCAGAGCCCTGAGCAACCAGATCTAGTTGGAAGACTGGACTAAGTGGCACTGAGCAATCCCTTCTAACCTGATACAGGAGAAGTGTATCAAACAGTGTTTTCTATTTTTCTGCATATCTATCAGACCGTGTTTTACCACTTAGTAATAGAAGTACCAGTTTAAGTGGCATTTAAGTTTTTTTTCCTGCTACATAAACACAAGGTTTTTTTCTGCTACAGTCTCTCCAAATCATGGGATGATAGGAACAGAACAGAGCATCTATCACACTAAAAACATGTCAAGGGTATTAACCACTATGAAAGAGATTGCTATAAGCACACATACCCTTTTATGGGTAAAGAGAAGAAGAAAATGTTTGCAAGAACACTTGCCTGATTTGTTACCCCATTATGGAAAAACTGATCTAACAATACTGCAAAGATTGGATATATAAACACATAGATAACCATGTGAAAGAATTGTAGACACTGCAACAGTTAATTGGCCCTGCATAAACTACATATGTATTTGTTTTACATAAATTACACCACTCTTATCGTGACACAAGTAGGGTTCTCTCCTTTCTTACCACCACAGATGCTGAACCATGCAGAAAGTATGTACTTCCATTAAGGAGTTTCCATTTCTCTCTCAGGAAAGAAATGCTGGACAAAGCCAAATATGTCAGCTAAATAATTGCTTGGACTTTTGCAACTATAATTCAGTGAATGTCACCTCTGAAAATTATACATACAGGCAGATATCACTGCACAGAAGAACACAACACCTAACTCTCCGTTTATTGTTATGAAATACTGATACTACAGCAACATCATCCACTGCTCAATGTGCATTTAAATGTATAGATAGAGCCGACTGATTTTCACTTGCAGAGAGTCCATGTGAGTACAGTGAGTACAGTGTACTGAGGAATTAGCTACAACAGTTTTCACACAGTTCAGGCAGGGAAACTCCAAAAAAACAGATCTGAAATTATTTGGTAGGTAAACTGATATGCACAAAGGAAGAAATTGCTGTAATCAACACAAAGTCCTGGAACCACCTGCCCACAGGAAGCCAAAGAGGCACATCCTACATATATGAAGTCCAGTGGGGTTTGATTGCTTGACAAAGCACGCACACAATGGTAAATGCATGTCTAGACTGGTATCATATGTCAAAAAACCACAAATACTTTACTCAGATGTTTATTCTGAAAAGATTGAAGATATTTGAAGCAGAGTTTTGTCGGCCACAGACTTCTATGGATGATAGCAGCAGATATCTATAAAACATCTGCTAGATTTCATCCTGTGGAGCTGAACAGGCACGTAATATTAACTGCTGGCCTGGGAGTCATGCTTTATTCCTGAAGAACTGGATGCAGCCAGTGACATTTCATTACACACAAACCATGGTATCAGGAAAATGTTTAGTTAAAATTTTAATTATTTACAGTAAGCACAACCAACCTAAATTACACAATATAGGTGAACTGTTCATGCAAGTCTTAAGAAAAAAGCACTTTTGGCACTAAAATTCTCCTATTTTTCATACACTTTAGTGTTTGTATTACATACATACATATATATACACCACTGACATATGGAATATTAAAAAAACTGGTGACTACTTAAAAGAATCTTTAATCCATGGGCTGTAGGAGCTACTAACAAAGATGGTGTATGAACCATTTTTTTTATTATTTTACAATGCTCCTCAAGATTTTTATCTCTTTGAAAAGCAAAAATAACTATAAAAGCTATTATTCATAACTTTATACATAATGTTATATACATAACATTATATATTCATACAGTGATATTTCATCAGCTAGAAAATAGGAATGGTGTAGTATCTTCATTTTTCTTTGTTCTTACTTCAGGGGAACTTGGCATGACTCATGGAGTAATGTTGTATACAACAGCTTCCTATGACAGTGTAAATCAAATAACTTCAAATTAAGTTCTTATATTGTAACCAACTAAACATACTGATATATCAACTTACAGAAATTTTATTAGTTTTAAAGGGGAATTCTGACACTAAGGTTGAATAAAATTTCTATGAAGCCAGTTAGTTTGGTGAGAAGGTTCAAAGCTGACACTTCCAGAAACATTTTTTACAAGTTGAGATGAAAACATTTGTTAAGTGCAGTGGACAGAAAAATCGTATAGACCAATGAAAATATTCCTCTTTTCAGATTTAGCTCCAGATAACTAGTTACCATTCCTGGCAGCTGCATAAATCAGATACCAGCCCTTAAACTTACCAGTCCAGCACCAGTTATTTTATTCTGGAGTCAAGAAAGATTAATTTTATTTAATGTAAATTTCTCATCTGGGCATTGCCACAGTCAGTATATGCTGGGATAGACTACATTGAGCATGCTGCTTGTTTCACTCCATTTTGCATTCTGCCTACATACATGTTCACTTTCAGTCACCGGTCCTCTCACCAGTGCCTAAAAACTTACTTGAAAAAAAAACCAACAACCAAACCAAAAAAAGAAAATCAGAGGTATTAGATGGAACAAACATATGGTTACCATTTAGCCATTAAACAATACCTTATTTAAGGTCAGTTTCCTCATAATTATCATAGAAATAGATATGTCTCTGTGGAAAGATGGTATTTCTGATCACGCTATTTTTTTCTTGGCCCTTCAAAGTCCTCCAAATTCAAATCTTAACCATGAAGGTATATTTTAAGGTAGCCTTTAAAGCTTTTAAGAATAGGTTACTTCTAATTCTAATCCTCTACCCAGTTTTATTGTAGGTGGATTTATGCTTTTTCAGGTTGGGGTATAAAAAGATTACTGCTTCTCAATCATGCATTAAAATTTTATTGTGCTTGGATAAGGAAACAAGAACTGCAGCAATGGGAAAGTTCCTCTTCCAAAGTAGGAAAACAAATGTGGCATCTTTCATCTCAACAACTGTGTTTCTAACGTATTTTGAATATTAAACATCCTACTTGAATTAATAAAAAGAAAAAAAATCCATTGCGATTGTTTGTTTTGTTTCTGGTATAAAATATTTTCAGTGTGAGAGCAAGTGTGTGATGAATTGTCTTCCTAAGAATCACTAGTTCATTTTTCTTATTAATTCCTGCCACTTATAATTCCCCAAACACAATGAAAATAATCATACTGACTAAGTTTCAGAAGGCATAAATAAAAAGCAATACATAAGACAAAAATCTGATTTAACTTTTAGTATTTGCAATGACATGACTAGGAAAAGATCTATGGTGCTTCTGCAGGAAGGACAGTTAATAAATTGCCTTTATAAGCTTAGCCATGTTTCAAAAGAATAACCCAAAGGAACAGAAAATAAGCATACCATTATACAGAATGGTTTAATGGTTTTCTAAAATTCCACTATTTAAAGTACACCCCAGTTAAGCAAACATGTCACTAGTTAGTTAGTCTTTGCTCAGAATTAAAGAAAACTTTCAGAGCCAGGATGCCGTTCCCTGAACCATGGGGGCTTCAAAAACGAGGAAAGAAACATGGAATCTTTGCAGGAGAAAATCATACCTCTACTTTTTCCTGAATACTAGACATGATGTGATGTACTGAAAAGAAAAAAAGTGAAAAATTAGTCAATAAGGAAGAGACTTAGCTAAAAGGTCTGGATTCTTAACCCATGGTCATTTGAAACATGAATAAATGCTAGATGGGTTTGGAAAATGAATGAAAAAGGCTAGCAAAAAGTTCTTTTTGTGAAACTTACTCAGACTGATTTCAGGAAAAAACATTTTACTAATGAAGCATGTTCAAAATACAGCAGTTACAAATAATTTAAACAGAAACTTTCTAATTTATTCAAGATGTAAACAAGTCTTTTGAGTCCACATTCAGAAAGCATCAACAATTTAGGACACAAATTTAAGACAAGGTAAGCTGAGAACAGGCCCATTTGATGCCAAGGTTTCTTCAGGACCAAATCAGTTAGAGCAAAGTAACATTAAAGCAGACAGCAGAGCCTCACCACAAAGTGCCACTCATGCTACCAGCTCATGTTGACATGGCCACTAAAACAAAGCTCCCACAAAAGCTATCTAAATTCTGCCTTTTGGTAAGAGAAAGAAGCAGGTCTTGTGAGACAGCTTTAGTCCAGAAATGTATTCTAAGCATGTGCAGTTGCATACAAGTTCATGTACTAACAGCTTACAACATATTTATTAAATTTGCAACACGTTAGTGTCTGGTCATTACCTTCTTTCCCTCATCATCCTCGGATATCTTATATACCCTAAATATTTAGGCATTTCCTCCTGCTCTTAGGCATTTATTTACTCGATTGGTGACATCTCAGAAAAACAGAGAATGCCAACGGGAAAGGCAAGTCATTGAAAGGACAGGCACCCATTGTTTCGTTTTCCGAATGCTTTCCAACACCTTCCTTTTGTTCTCAATTTGTGTGCTGTTGAGCAAGAAGAATCTTTAAAACAGGAATTTCTGAAGAACATCTGGATCATTCTGACGAGTCCCTCATGGAGCTGGAGCCATGTTCAATTGCACCCTCACTGGCAGCGTTGTCGGGAACCTACTGGGCAGAACGGTGCGGAGAAAGAATGAAAATTCATTCCCTTATGTACTACAGGAGGCTTAGTCCTCTAATTGTCTTTGCTCAGCACAAAGAAAAGTCCTCAATCCGTGGTAAACCGTAACTATTGCTTTTGGCAGGTTTCTAAACACAAGGGGGAAAAAAAAAAAAAGCGATGGGGTGGGCAGACGATGTCTAGTTTACTTCTGTTCCCTTCCCCCTCCCCGATGAGCAGCTCTATCTGCAACCCATGTGGCTGGGAGGCAGCCACAGCCGGTTCCAATTCCTACTTTCCCACTCTGCGCCCCTGCTCGCTGCCGGGGCTGAGCCCAGCCAGGACCGGCCGCGGGCTTCCTCCCCCCGCCGCGCCGTCCTCCCTCTCCCCCGCTCCATCCGATCCTCCGGTCCCCCAGGGCACAGTGTGGGAAGTACGAATTTCCGCTGGGTTTTCTCGGCAACTTTCGGAGCTCGTCTTTCTCCCGCTCCCCGCTCCGCCCGCCGCCCCCCTGCCGTCCCCTCCCCGCCCGTCCCCTCCGCCCCTGGGAGAGCCGGCGGAGCAGCCGCACCGCTCCGCAGCCCGCCCGCCCCCCGCGGCAGCGCCGGCTCCGCCACCGCCGCCCCGCGGGCCGCGAGGGGCGGCAGAGCCCGGCCGGCGGCCCCGGCAGCGCTCCCGGCCGGCTCGGGCGAGCCCATGGTGCCGGGCACCGAGACCTGCAGCCGCCGCCGCCGCCGCGCCCGCCTGCCCGGTGCGGAGCTCAGCCCGGCGCGGAGCAGAGGAGGGGCCCATTAGCAGCCGCGGAGGAGGCGGAGGGGATGCCGGAGAGACACAAAGCCGGCGGGGGAAGCAGCCCACGGCTCGTCCCGGGATGGGGGCGCCGCGCCGGGTCCGCCTGATGGTGCTGCCGCGGGTGCTCTGGGGCTCCGTCCCCCTCATCCTCCTGCTGCTGCCCGCGGCCGAGCCCATCTGCCCCGAGCCATGCGACTGCCAGCAGCACCAGCACCTTCTCTGCACCAACCGGGGCCTGCGCTCCGTGCCCAAGACTGCCGAGCCGCAGGATATCCTCACCTACAGCCTCGGGGGCAACTTCATCGCCAACATCTCCGCCTTCGACTTCCACCGCCTGGCAGGGCTCCAGCGCCTGGACCTGCAGTACAACCGGATCCGCTCGCTGCACCCCAAGGCCTTTGAGCGCCTGGAGCGGCTGGAGGAGCTTTACTTGGGCAACAACCTGCTGCCAGCGCTGGCCCCTGGCACGCTCAGAACCCTGGCCAAGCTGCGCATCCTCTACGTGAACGCCAACGAGATCGGCCGTCTCAGCGCTGCCTCCTTCTCCGGCCTCGGCAGCCTTGTCAAGCTGCGACTGGATGGCAATGAGCTGGGCTCGCTGGGCGATTCCACTTTCTCAGGGCTGCCAAACTTACTCTATCTGCACCTGGAGTCCAACCGCATCCGCTGGCTGAGTCGCGGCGCCTTCACTGGCCTGGCCAAGTTGCGCTTTCTCGACCTCTCAGGGAACCAGCAGAGCTCCCTTCGCCACCCAGATATCTTTGGGCCGCTGCGCTCCCTTCACACCCTGCTGCTGGCCAGCAACAGCCTGCGGCAGCTGACGGGGGGGCTCTTCCAGCACCTGCCCGGCTTGGCGAAGCTCTCACTCAGTGGCAACCGACTGTCTCACCTGGCCCCGGATGCTTTCAGGGGGCTGGGCTCCCTAAAGGAGCTGCGCCTGGAGGGGAACCTGCTGAGCCACCTACCTGCCACCCTACTGGAGCCGCTGGACAGCCTGGAGGCACTGGATCTGAGCCGCAATGCACTGACCGCCCTGCACCCGGCCGCCTTCGGCCGCCTCGGCCGCTTGCGGGAGCTCAGCCTGCGCGACAACGCATTGGCCACGCTCCCCGGCGAGCTCTTCGCCTCCAGCCTGGCCCTCTACCGCCTGGAGCTGGAGGGGAATGCCTGGAGCTGCGACTGCCGCCTTCGCGGCCTCAAGCGCTGGCTGGCGGCCTGGCACTCCCAGGGCCGCCTGCTCACCGTCTTCGTGCAGTGCCACCTGCCACCCGCCCTGGCCGGCAAGTACCTCGACTACCTGCAGGATGCCCAGCTGTCGCTGCCGCAGGACGGCGGCCCCTGCCCCGACGGTGCCTCTCCCTCCCCGCCATCCCCCGAGGGACTCGGTGGCAACAACAGCGCAGCGGGGCTGCCCCCAGGGCCACCTCCGGCAGCCTCCACCGCCCGCCTGATGATGGGGGTGCCCATGGCCGCCAGCCCCACGCCGGCACCGCTGCCCAGCGCAGCGGCGTGGCCCCGACGGGCCGGTGCCAACGGGGTTCCGCCGCTGGTGTCCGACCCGTGCGACTTCAACAAGCTGTTCCTGCACAACCTGTCGGTGGAGGCGGTGGGCTCCAGCTGGGTGACGGTGCGCTGGGCCGTGCGGCCGCACCGCAGCCCCCGCCTGCTGGGGCCGGCACGATTCCGCCTCCTCTTCGACCGCTTCGGCGCCGCCGTCAAGTTCCAGCGCTTCGTGTACTTGCCGGAGCGCGGGGAGCCGGCAGCCACGCTGCGGGAGCTCCGCCCGGACACCCCGTACCTCGTCTGCGTCGAGGGCGTCCTGGGCGGCCGCGTGTGCCCGGTGGCGCCGCGGGACCACTGCGCCGGGCTGGTCACGCTGCCCGAGGGCGGCACCGCGGCGGCGGCGGCGGCGGCGGGCGGGCCCCGCGGCCCCGACCAGCAGCTGCTGACGCTGGTGCTGCTGGCGGTGAACGCGCTGCTGCTGCTGGCGGCTCTGGCCGCCTGGGCCGCCCGCCTGCTGCGCAAGAAGGTGCTGGGCCGTCGGCGTCGGAAGGCGGCCCCGGTCCACGTGCGGCAGCTCTACTCCACACGCCGCCCGCTCCGCTCCATGGGCACTGGAGTCTCCGCCGACTTCTCGGGCTTCCAGTCCCACCGGCCGCCCCGCGGCGCCGCCGCCTGCGCCCTCAGCGAGGCCGACCTCATCGAGTTCCCCTGCGAGCGCTTCATGGACAGCGGCGGCGGCCGGCACGGGGACGAGCACCTGCTGCAGCGCTTCGCCGACTGAGGGCCCCGGAGGCCCGGCGGGGGAAGGCGGCCCTCGGCCTGCGGGGCCATGCTGCGGGCCCAGGGGTCGCGGCCTCCGAGGCGCTGCGTTCAGCCGCCCTTAGTGCGGGCCGGGGCTGAGGCTGCCTGTAGGACGGAGTTACCTCTGCCGGGACCTCACCGTTTTGTCAGGAATCATCACTAACCCAAGGAAAAGCCCCGACAGGCGGTAACTGTGCCTTGCCATGAGGAGCAAGCGGCGGGAGCTACTGCCAACAGCAGCTAGTGCCGCCCTTAAGGAAATTTAGAGCTGTTAATTTAAATGTGCTGTTTTACAGGTGGTTTCCTCCGACTGCAAGTTGGGAACAAGTTACAGCGAGCGGCCTGGTCTTGTGTGAGGAGCTTTGAACAGGCCTTTCTAAGGCGCCAGCCCTTCCTAATCAAAAATTTGGATCGAGGGCCATCTTTTAATTGAACTGTGTGCAACTGGAGGGCTGGAAATGTAGGGAGTTTTGCTGAATAGTTTGAAGGCTGTGCCGTTTCAACTCAAACCGAATGTGAGGCAATTTAATGTGCACAAGTGTGCTTTTATACTTTTCTGTAAACGAGAAACAATAATGCAGCTGGTTAATTCTACAGGAATATATTGCTGACACCACTAAGAAAAAACTAACAGATCTTTTGTAGAATGTTTACAAATGAGCTATTTTTAAACTTTTTTTTGAATAAATACTGTTTGGTACTTGTACACGTTAATGTGTGCTGTTGTTGCCTGGGTCCATGATGGTCAGCAGATCGCTGACCCTCACATAATCCATCTTCATTTCTAAATGGGTGGGTGCAGAGGTGAACTAAATAATCATTGGTGCCTTACTTCAGAAACAATAATAGGTGAGAATATTTCAGGAATGTGAAACAATTATCCTAACAGGCAATTCTCTCTTACGCTTAGCCTACTAAAGTTAGAAGCTTTGTGTACCTCACTGTGAAATAAGACATTTTGTGTATTAATCTAGATTATGTGTTTTGTGTAGCTGAGTGAGTAATGCTGGAGTTAAACCCTTATGCAGTAGTATATAATGTTTGAGTTGTTTTGGTTTGTTGGTTGTTGTGGGGTTTTTTAAAATTAGGATTTTGCTTTTGGTTTCTGAGCAATGCTAATCATTTTATGGTCAGTTGCTCTCTATTTCTCAGACTTTTTCCTAAATATTTACAGAATGTGGTTCTGTTATTACAAAATGTGGTGGTTTAGTTTACATTAATAATTCTCTCTGTGTGGTCTACAAATGAGCGAGTTAAAGAGGTCCAAATCAGGATTGCACTTTAAATGCAAATGTTTTAGATGGAGTTTGGTAAATTGTTGAGACCATTGATACAATTTTTGCTCCTTTGAATTTAATGTGCAACCTCAGATGAACTCTTGTGGAACTGAATGGCTTGAAGGAAGCGTTAGTCTACTATGGAGACATTTGTCTCAATATCAAGCATTCATTGCTGACCCGAGGTGTTCGTGACTACAAGTTGTTTATTACCATAATTGCAAGTAAGCAATTTGGGGCTTTTCTCTCTCTCTCTCTCTCTCTCTCTCTCTTTTTTTTTTTTTTTTCCTTTTCATTTTTTCAGATGAACAAGTGTTTACAAAAGATACCATAGTAACTGGTACCTTCAGTTGGAGTTCAGTGACTGAATAGAGAGAAAAGACTTTATGTTCTGAGGGAGAGAGTGTAGAGATCATTTGCCTTAATCTTGGTCTTTTCCATTTAGAAAGAAAAAAAATCAAAGTCTTGTTTCTTGGGTCAGTAGCAAGAAATCCTTTGGGATTCCATTTTGACAGGCTGTAGTTTTCATGAACATCAGGGGCCAAACTTGGTTGTCAGTATATAGATTAAAATTCACTGCAATAGACACAATGTTGTATGGAATTAAAATTGAGGGAATGCAGTATCAGACTTAATTTTTTGTTAAGAATTTTAAATTTCTGTTCTTTTGGACACCTGGGTGCTTTTGGCCATTTATGATTGTGGAATACACCACTGTTTGTTGTTAGAAATGCAGTGGGATTATTGAGTAAAGCTGTGTATCACACTAACGTTAGCTCTATCACTGGATATTCTTCCAATGGGAGATGCATAGATGCTGTACATGGTTATAATCAATTGTCAATAAATCCATTTGCTGAAATAAAATTTGTGTCATACATTGTATCTCATAATGCATCCCTCTTCAATCACAGATCGGCTGTAGCTTCTTCATTTTATGAGCACGAGGACTGTGGACTGTCTCATCATTCTTTCATGTCTTTTCACCATAGGTAATGCTCCCTGTTTTGATTTTAATATGCTTGGACAGTGCAAACAGTAAAATAACTGAAACAGGCGTTAGTTTTGAAACAGGTAGACCATTGTCTCAGGATAGACTGATAAGGTGCTGTTACATCAGTGAACTATTGAACCTTTATGAGGAAAATTAAGAAACAAAGAGTGTTTGGGATCATATCAGTAGTTTATTCTCATTGGAAGTTGCAGTTCTGAGGGGTTTTCATTTTTATCAGGCTAATGATATCAGCATGTCTTTTTCAGCCTATGCATGTTGTTTTAATTAAGAATTCACTGCTTCTATTTGAATTTTTGCAAACATCTGTAGAAATGCAAGAATGAAATGGAACTGGCTTTTTGTTCCAGCATAGGAGAAGTAGATACATTGATCTGCACAACAGCAACAACAAAAAGCTGTTGACTTTTTAAAAGCCACAACTTCTGTAACTCTAGGAATACTTACAGGCTTTGTCTGCAGATATTACTTGCAGCATTTTTGCAGGGAGGGAACTGTACTAGCAGGTGGTTGAGGAAAGAAATGTCCTTTGAATGTGACCTTTGAATGACTGAAAAATGTGAATATAACATGGCTCTGTTTTTACCAGTAGTATTTGTATGTATTTGGGTCCTTTTTAAAGTAAGCTCCTTTCTAAAGGATGACTGTAAAAACAGCCCTTTCTAAATGGATGGATCTGCCCTCAACTTGTGCTCAAAATGTTTTTCCTTCTAGCAGAAATGGAGTTTTACTGCCATGTCTTATGAAATCCATGTAACTCAGGTAAGAGTGAATTGAGTACTGTTCTGCTGAGTAATTTCTGAACATGGTATATATCAAAGATCGAAAATCGCCAAAATACTGCCCCATCAAATTAAGTGGGCTGCTGCTGTGGGGTCTGCAAGAGGTGCCAGGGCTTTCCTAGTGTCAGCACTGCCTGATTTGGCAGCCTCTGCCACCTCCTGCTGCCCCTCTTCAATTCCTGACTTCATCCAGCTGGCATGGTTGGTTGTGCAGCTGGAAGGTGAACTGTGAAACTGATCCTTCTGGAAAATAACCTTTCCTAGCACCTCCCCTCTCCCCTATTTTTCACCCAGCTCAGTTTCTTTGATTCTGCTTAACTCACACAAGTGCTGGAAGTAGCAAAATATGGGTGTGTAGTTCAGAGGCAGGAAAAAACAGTCAAAGATGGGAAGCTGCTTAAACAATCTCATTTAGTCTTGACATTCGGTTTGTCCACAGTCTTAGGAAAATCTAGGCTATTCACATTAGAGAAAAATCCTCTGTAGGTGATATAACTTTGCTGGAAATCATTAATGGTCTGTAGAATTGAAAATGAACTTCTCTTTAAGATCCTGGGAATATTGACATTATAGCATGGGGCTAGAGAGAAACAATCTGAAAAGAACAGAGGTACAATGGTGTCAGTGAATATCTGCATGTGGATGAAAGCCCCTTATTAAAAAGCACTGCTTGATTATTGGAGCCTGAGCTAGCAGTTAAATTTATTAAAATGTTGATTTCTTTATGCATTGCTTTTCACAATGCCGCATTTTAAGGTATCATCAACTTTTGAACCCTTAGACAAAGGGACTGGGTAAAGCATTCATCTTTCTTGTGCCTTCTCCTTTCTGCTCTTTCCTGAAAGAGACTTGAAAAACGAGGATTTGTGAGGAAACAAAAAGTCTGCTCCAGGATATTTATTTGTCTACTCATCAGGATATTTATTTAACTAGTAAACTACATTCTGATTGTAGGGGATGAGTCTACAAAAATAAGTGGTTTCCATGACAGTATACATATTTGTAGAAAACTCCACCAGTGAATGAGAGAAATACTACTTGATTTCCAAAAACCTGGCTGCTCCCACTAATTCATGTTTCTCTGGCCACCAAGGGTGTACATATGTTGTGTGAGGTCCACGAGTGAAGCTTTGGTTTAAAAAAATTGTTTTTAAAATTAATTAAATCAGACAAATTATGCATGCATAGGGATGTACTTGATTTTTTTTTATGTGGGCAGCTTCTTTGAGTCAAGTTGTTTTATAAATGTTGATTCTATAATCTGATATTTTCTTAAGTAGAAACGAGGAATAAGTATCAGGAAACAGTGTGTGCTGGATGTTAGATTTATTCTTTTTGCTCCATGCTAAATATAGCATAGTTTTGGCAGCCTGTCCAAATACTGCTGTTGTGTTTTTCTCCATAAAAAGTTGAGTTTTCTCAAGAGCATACTTTAATTCCCATAGAAATTAAATTCCTGTAGAAAAATAGTCAATTGTCTTTAAACACAAATATTTATCTTAGTATCATTGTACATGACTTTATTTATAGAGATGCTCCTTGATAAGTGTTTTAAATAAATTGATATCTCATTTGTTTTTACAAACAAGACCATAAGAATTAGAATGAATAATGCAGTATGAATAAATAGTTGGAAGAAAGCTGTTTCAAACATAGCTATTTACAAACAAAGAGGAATCTGACACTTTAAAGAGACTTTATGAGTTTTTATGCTGTGTTGCAAAGGTACATTTATTTATGGTTTGATAATCCATGTTTAATAATTTCTAGGAATAAACTGTTGTCTAGAAATGGGAAGACCCCATCATATATAAATCTCAAAAGCTATTGAGTGTTAAAAGGAAACTTGGGGTACTGTTAAAAGTATTTATTCTCACCAAGGTATAACCTGATTTTTCATTGTAAAGTGCATTTGAAGCTGTTGCCAAGTAAAACTAATAAATTAGCTAATAACTTGTGGTATTTCTTGACTTCAGATATAGGCCTAATCCTGTTCTTTACTTTACCAAGGTGTTTTGTTTTATTTTTTAATGTCCAGACAAACATAATCTCTAACCACTTTTTTTTTTCCCCCAAATATTTCAATTTTGTATATATTCAGTATTTCAAAATACTTTATTGCACTTCTGAGATCCATCCACGTGGAACCTGTACCAAGAGAGAATCTGAACAAACGTTAGGGCAATCTGTCAGTCAACATATGCATAGCACTTTGTAATGTGGCAAGTGCTCAGAGGTTGTGAAGTGAGTGGTTTATTTTTTAGAATATTGTGAGAATGAATGCCCAACAAAACATTCATGCAGAATCACAGCTGTGCCTTCTAGTGATGGCAAACGTCTTACTGTAATGTAGCACCTTATGCATCAGTCTGGGCTAGTGTAGTTAATTTTGCTTCCCCATGTGAGACTAGGAAAAAAAAAAACCAACTTGACTATAAGACAAGAATTCAAGGAAATAGAGCAGATAAGCTTTTTGTGAAGTCCTTGGCAAAAATCCTGTTAGCCAGCATTTTCCTGGTTCACTTACCTTCTTGCATGTGCAGTTTGTTTCATTGTCATTAGTTCAGTGTATGTTTGTTTACTTGTAGTAAACATTTAGAAATAATTTGAATAGCTGAAGAAAGCCTGGATACATACAATAGATAAAAATCATATACAGAAAGATAATGAGACAAGTTTTCTCATTGAGAGATTGATTTATCTCTTAAGGACAAACAGTTCAGGGATGTTGTCTTTGAAATAACCATGAATGTCAGTTTTAAGTCAAGAAAGGAATATTCTTTCCTTGGAACATGAAGAAGGTAGGAAGGTTGCAAATAGTTACACAGTGCTCTTATTTAATTCCTTGGCAACAAGAGCAAAGACTGGCATTATGTTAACAAATTATATTACATGGAGATACAAGTATCCTATCTGGACCCAGAAAAGTTCACTGGAATTGTATCTGTGATTCATTGTTACACTGCTATACTTCATCCTAGTAGCGAGAAAGACCTCTTTTGATAAGTCCAAATCCATATTTTAGTACAATTTTCAGCCTCTCATCTGCCATTGTTCCATTGACATATCTATGATTGCACCATTTATTTTCCTCATCTTGCTAAATATTTAAATACTGAAGTTAAAATTTTAAAGTTGCTCAGCACTGCAGCAGCCTCTATCTGACTTCTGTAAAACAATTTGAAGTAGGGGAGGATATGCAGTAGCAATACCAATCGGGTGAAAGGTCAGAACACATTTCACTGTAGAGGAACACGCTCGGGAAAAGAATAGTTTCAGAAAAAAAAAATTAAAATTAAAAAAAAAAAAATTGTTTATAATGAAGGATAACATGGTTTATTTGCCATTACTATGTCACGATCTAAATCTTGAACAAGTATGCTGCAAGACAGGGAGCATATGTTAGACTTAGGAGACAGTTTGGAGTGTTGCTCAGTACATACAGCAGATGTTCTAGCTTGCCTTTTTTTTTTTTTTTTCAGCAACAGCTTAATCCTTCTGTTTTCACTTCATGAGAGTGAAAAGATTTCAAGACTTAATGTAGATGCCCATCAGTAATAGGTCTGTGGTGATGGAATTAATTGCATTGGAGGACTGTGCTCTAAGACGTTCATGTTAAAAAGAAATACGTAACTTCTCAGATCAGATCAACTTATAGAGATGAACTTCGGTGTTGACTGACATGGAAATGTCTGTCTCAGGTGATAATTACAAAAGAGGGAGAATCTTTCACAAGCATTGCAGTAAGTTGTTAACTCAGAAATTTAAAGGCATTACCATAAGGACCCAATTCATTAATTTTCCCCTGAACCAAATTTCTCCTCTTCCTCTTGTTGCCTAAAACCATAATGTTTAAAACATTTTGTAAAAGCCTTTGGTTTTTCTTTCTCCCAGCACCACTACTGTATTAGGTACTGGCAGTTATAAAACTCTGTTGCAACTTTTTAATGCAAAGGTGACAGCAATAGCTAAGCTATCTGCACACACTGAGTTCAATATGAAAATGAATGAAGTAGTAGTAATAGTAAATGAGCCAAAAATCTGGAACTTCCCAGTAGTTCCTGTAAGCCTGGTGAAGGTGCTGGGATCCTTGCTGTACAGTTCTACTTGTGCCTTCCACCTGAGTGCTCTTCCTTGTGTAGAACCACCTTCTCCTGGCATCTCACTCCTTGGCATAGGGTTTTTTTCCAAGAAATTTGGGGCATTCAGGCCAGCAGATGTTTATTTTCTTTTCCTATCTCATTTTTAAATTCTGTATAATGGGAGTTTGTTTTGGATTTTTTTATCTGTTTTGAAATAAGAGATAACAGCCATTTACAGCCTACACATTACAGCCAAAATACAGTCTGCTTTTAGTGAAAAAAAGGAAGGAGTATTGAACTTGCAATAAATCCGGCTTAAATGGAAGTTATTTTGTTCAGGAATGATTTGTGATTGGAATGGTTCACTGAGATCCCACTGATACTATTCTGCTGCATAAAGTGCAGAGCCTTTTGGTTTTCTTAGATATATCTTAGGATATATCCCTGAGAACCTGAGACTGTAGAGGTCCAGCAGAAAACAAAGACATCCCTCCATTCCATTTCTGTGGCTCAAACGGAAAAGAGATTTAGGCTCAGCATCTTTGTCACCAGAATGGCTTAGAACTTTATTTATTCTATAACATATGTATTGACCTAAGCTGATTTGGTGACTGGAGAGTCATAAATAGTATTCACACTACAGGGGGCATCAAACACCTGACATTTTTTAAGACTCAGTCTCCTTAGTTTTCCTCTGTTAATTTGAAGTCAGCACAGACTGAAGTAACTGGCAATTTGCTGAAGGTGCTAGCAGCTCTTTGAGATGTCTGTAGTATATAATTGGGTGCACTTTCAAATAGTCTCTCATATATTTTATTCAGAAGTATTTAGAATAAGTCCCAGGCAGAAAATACTAATGAATTCCAAACTGTTAGCTTGCAGTGATACTGATCTACTCAGATGTTGGATTAATTTGTTTTTATTGGCACTTGCAAGTGCACCTGAGGCATACTTGAATTTCAGTCAGATCATATGCTTTTATCCAACCTGCTAAAATTACCTACCATTCCAATTAGCACAGCTGTACCTGTAAATCTCTGCCATTCTCACTTATAAGCTTTTACTTTTAGCCTTTTCACTTATACCGCAGTATAAAATCATCTTAATTTACAACCTCTTAGGCCTTGAGGTATGCAGTTCCTTATGAAACAGGAGAATTGACAATTATTCCAACCTTCCAAATACAGTTAAACTGTAACAATCAGAATAGGTTTATTTTGGTTTTTGTTTCCCACACACACCCCCACACCCCCGTGGTAATAACCATGATAAATTAGAGCTTTGCCATACACATTTGCCAAAGTCTACCAGAAGTGAGAGTAGTGGCAGGACTCAAACGTGCATGCACTGGAACAATCATTTGGCTGTTCAGATCTGGAACACGACAAAATTTAAGCATGTCAAAAATATCACTAGAATTGATTTTATACTTTAGGACTTATCAGTGGGGTTTTTCCCCTGAAATGTTCTTTGCCCTCTTCCCTATTTTATTTTGCTTCTCTATCTGGCTAGAAGCTTTTGGATTATTATGGTAAGAATGAATGAAATATGTTTTTAGGGCTGCTGAGCATCCAATGTGTCTGAGAATCTGGAGGTGCTTAGAAAATATGTTGCCTTACAAAATATTCAAAATATAGATTTTGGGAGGCATCCAAGGTCAACATTATGGTCATTACACGGATAGCTGTCTAAATTCATGTGTCATACTCCCTGTACCTCCCACTGTGTCTCTCCTGTTACCCTCCCTGTTATCTTCCCTGTATATCACTATTAGCTGCTTTTTGTTTCTCTTTGTGGTCTGTAGTTAGGTATCAAGTTTTGTAACTCTTACATTGTGTTTTGACCTGGTTGTTCTCTAGCCACTCAGGTTGCATTTTGCTCCTGTGTGGCCAGTGCAGATATTGGGTATTGTTTTTATGCAGTATAAATAAAGCACAGGAGAAGAAGAATTATGGATTTAGGAAACATGTTTCTTGCCTAAAGCTTTGTCATTCAGTTGACAATAATGAAGGCAGACAGCCCCAGTGATCTATGTGATCTATTTGGTCTGATTCTTCACAACAACTGCTGCCCCTCCTGAGAGGGAAAAGCTGCCAGGCTTCTCCTGTTCTATATTTATGATCTTTTCATTTTGGTTGAAACTAGTTTCTTAAGCTTCTTGACAGAAGGAGGTAAAATCCTGACAAACAGGCCAGTGGTAGAGCTTTCATCACCTGTGTGTGTTTTCACGTCAAAGAACTTGCATAGCTCCTGCTTTTCAGACAGTGCCCTTTGGAACAAAAGCGATCAAAATCAGACCAGAACACTCAGAAATGAATTTTTGCTCAGGAATCTGAATATTCAACCATAATTCATACATTATAAAGAGAAATTCTGAATCTGGCAAAATTCTCTAAGGCACTTATGTCATTTTAGCAGCTTCTCTTACTGGTCTCCCCAGCAGCGCTCTCCCTCTCTCCCATGCCATCCCTCTGTGCACTACTGGCTTCAGCTGGCATTTCTCAGAAGCCTTTGGAAGTTGATTTGCTTCTTGGGTTTTGGTTTGGGGTTTTTTTCTGCTGTATAATAGGCCTTGTCCATGTCCCCTCCTTTGCCTTTCTAGGTTTTTAAACATCAGGATTATGGCAACTGGGTCATTACAGCAGAGCTGCCAAAACTGAGCCATGACCTGTGTGTTTTGAAGTCAGGGGTTATAGTTGATGCTTTTATCTGCTTAACTGCAATGCTGAAACATTTTAAACAACCTTTGTTTCATAATTCCTCTGCCCTTTCAGTGTCCTCAAATGGTCAATTTACTCTTCTGAAAAAGTAAGTGGAGTTTTCCTGACTCATCTTTTCCATGTAAAGTCATTATGTCTGACCCATAAATACAAACTTCCAAAGAGCACATACTTTGCATCTGAAAAGGTCGGAATGGCATGTATTTTCCTGACGGGACAGAAGCCTCTCAGTATATCCAGGAAGACTTTATTAACCATTCATTTAAAATTATGTGAAGTTAAATATCGCTTTGCAAAAGGGATTATTTTGGGTGAACAGCATTGGATATAACTAAAACTATGTTTATTATATATTAAAAACAAATTTAGACTACAGGATTAGAGCATAAACCTACAGTTGTTAATGAATCCTCCAGATTAAATAGTTATTCCTATAATTATTTGTTTTATTGGTGCAAATTATGCCAAACTGGTGTAGCACAACTTACCCCAAGGCAGCCCAGTTTTTGTTAATTTTGATGGATCTATATCAGACCCAAACTTGAGCCCATTTTTCTGTTTTCCTGCTTCTGCTGCAAAATTTATCTGTGGATATTAAGAAGAATTTGTGGTCTATTTAAATAGGAGTCTGATTGAACAAATCAACTGTTTATCTCTTTCACGTAACTGTGAAGTTATACTCTCATAAGTGGTAAAGCAGTGTGTGAAACTAATTGATTTCTGGAAAATATTCTGTGATTCAGCTACACTCATTACACCTCTTGGAATATCACATGGAAAATGATGCTACCAAAAGGAAACATCTGTTTGTATCTAAAAACCCAAATATTTCTGAAGTTTAGCAACACAAATTCTTCCTGGAGCTGCCATCACTTATATTCAGCTCTGGAGCAAATACCAAAAGGATACTTGAGGTGACCTTTTGTATCAGATTAAACAAAATGAGAAAACACTTGGCAATCACACTTCCTCTGCTAGGCCATGGGAAACAGCAGAGCAGAGGAACCAATACAGTAAAAACATACTAATTCAATCTCGTTTGCTTTAGAAGAGTCCAGCAGTGAAAAGAACAACTAACTGTGAAAAACCTGAGGTCTCTGTAATTTGGCACCTCTTGAAGACTGTCTAGATTGTCCTGACAAGGGCTGTCTCAAGCAGCAATAATATGTGAGGGGATGGAGAAAAACAAAGGACTAGAAAGCATTATGAGAAATGGGTTTCTTTCAAAAGCTGTTTCTTAGGGGGCGAATGTCCCAGTGGATGGCAGGTTTAGTAGCAGTATTCTTGTCGCATGTAAACATACTGTGTTTTATTTTTTATTTTACTGTGTTTATATTTTTTTCACATATTTCTTTAAAACACTGTGGATTTCAAAGTTCTGTTATTCTGTGACTCCCTTGTTTGTTGGTATGCTAAGCAAAGCTGGGGGAGGGAAACAAATTGTAGTTTCCCAGTAAGGTTAAGCTGGCACAAACCAGAGTGCTGTTAAAATGATAGTCCTGTTTGGTGATGGATGCTCATCCCCTCCATCTGTCCATCCACAACATGCTGGGTAGTAACACTACTGATAAAACACATTGTTGCTGCTTTCTGCTTGTTGACAAAGTAACTGGGTTGTTTATTTGCAACTGACAATGCACAAACAATAGGAATAGTCAGCTCTACTAAGCAAATTATAGATGTATGATCAAAGGACATCCCCCTCTAAAAGGGGAACGGATAAAGCAGTCTTCAGGGAAGGGAGGATGAATGCAAATGTTTACCTGTTATAATGATTTGCATTATTATGCAGTAGGTCTATACAGCAAGGACTCATTTAAGGAGGTTAAATCTTAGACCTTCTGTGCAGTAGGGGTAGTTTGGTTTGGTTTGCTGAAGCTGGTTGTTCAATGCCACAGGTGATTCTCTACCTTCCTCCATGGTGCCTCGCTCTGTGCTGCTGCCCTCTTGTCCAAGCACGCTCTGATCTCAGAGTCCTTCCCTGTGTGCAAGGGCTTAACATCTGCAGGCTTCTCCTAACTGGATGGGATGCCATGGACACCCTTTCTCCTCCTTCCAGAGAGGAGCAGCTGCAAGAAGAGTGGGAAGGCATGAGGACATTGAGATTTCCACCACAGCCGTATGTGGGCAAGAAGCCCAGAAGACAAACTGCAGGCTCCAGACCAGTTGTGTAGCCAGTAGACAGGGATGGGAAAACAAGAAAAGGGAGATTTTGCCTGGAGACAAAGCTCCAGTGATCACAAGAATGATGGCCAAACAAGGGCTTGGTGAGGAAAAAAGAGAAGCAGCATGCAGAACCTTTGACTGGGTTATGAAAAAAGTACTCATAGGGTTGTTTTGGCCAGCTGAATTGTTTCATTCTTCCATCTCTGTCTAACAGTCAGGAGGCAGATCTTTCTGTTTGCTTGGGCTTTTTTAGAAGAAAGAAATATGAGTGTTTCAACTCCCTCACCACCCCATAACCCCCCTTGCCCCATCTGCACACTGAGGAGTCAGAGTCCACTGGGGACAGAATTTCCTTGAAAAAATGGGGTCCATCCACACTGTAGGCTGCTGCCTCTGGCAGCATATCATACCAGTAAGCATGTCTAAAGGCAGTTTAAATAGGATCACAGACTCTTCCTGGCTCTGGGGCAGCTGGAAGGAGAGGTTCCACAGCCAAGTTCCATCTTTGCCATTTCTGCTTCTCTCTTTCTCCCTGAACAGGTTGCCACACTCACTTTCCCAGGCTCTTGGCATGAGACTTGCAGCTGCGGGTTGATGCTGTCAAATTGCAAGTAATGGAAAATATCACATTTCTTGGAAATAAAAGCAATTCCTTTAAAGCTGCTGAAAGTCATGGGAAACTTGCATTGCTTCATGAGGTCTATGTGTAAGCTCCCATCAAGGTGGTGCTGCTGTTGGCTGCATAATCTTTAACAAATGAACTGTCATGGAGTTCTCTTTTACTGATGAGATGATATATGGGCAGATACATAGAATTAAACACAATTATTATTTCAGCCACAAACCAAGAAGGTATTTAAGTCCTGTATTTTAGTATGAATGAGATCTTCTTCCTCTGCTCTCACACAAAATCTCACTGCAATGCGAAGGCTGTGGAGAAATTCCCTGCTGCAGCTGACTTGCCCAGATTGGTAGAAAAGCTCTTGGGGGAAGATTTGGCCTCAGGAGAAGGAGTTTCCTTGACCAAGAGTTTGACTGGCGTGGTGCATACCCCTGGAGCATGTGGCAGGCTCAGCCCTGAGAAGAGCACAAGGCACACAGTTATTTAATCATCCATTTAAACAGGCTACTCACTGCAGGCACTGTGCAGATTTTCTGCATGTGCCTGTCCTCCTTGGATCTCCCTTCTTTTATACTCAGAGTCAGAGCCTGGTAAGACCCCAAACCCCTACAGATTCTGTAAGGCCAGGGACGCTGACTCAAGGAGAACATGGTACTGGATGTCCAAAATAGTAGCTGAATTTTTGGAACTAGGGATAAAGAGAAAGGAACACAAACATACATACATTTTTTAAAATGCAACCTTTATGCTCTTTTGGCTTTGTATAGTTTTTGCTTTTTCTGCTTCTTTCTCTTTCCTTCTCTTTTTATGTTCACCCTTTTTCCCTTCTATTTTTTTCTGTTAACTCCTTCTTACTGACTTTGTTCCCGCACATCTGCTAGAGTCCTTACAGTGTTCTTTCTGGCTGAGTGTTCATTAACCTTTTATGTTATATTGCAGAAAAAAGTGGATTAATTATGTTGTGAAGATTTCCAGCAACTCTCTTGACAGGTTTTCTCATGGTAACTTTGACCCCTCTCCTGAGCACAGCTTCTCTTCTCCTTCCTTCAAAAGAGATGTGAAGCTTAAAAATCAACTCATTTAAACCCCTTTGAAAGTCTTAGTTCAAGCATGTTTCCTCACAAGTTCATCCTTGGGGATGCACAATTTACCTCCTTAGAATTTTGATGTTGTCACACATAATTACAGAGTTGCTGTATTAAGATTATAAACAAGCCAGTAATTAATTTGATAATGTATATACAAAAAGGAATGACACAACAAACCTTGGGACACGTATTCTCTGCTTGAGTTGCTCTAAGTCTGCAATTTCCATGCCTCCAGGCCTTTTATCACTGTACATGGTTTCTCCAGAAAGCAGTGGAACATATCTAAGGCAGCTAATTTTCTTTGACCCTTTTCTTCCTTTTAGTTTGATTCCCCTTCCCAATACAAAACCACATTTATTTATTTTTCTTCTTTGTTCAAATATCCTTATTTGAATTGGTAAATGAGTTTATATGTCTCCTTCATAAAATTTGGAAGTATATTTATTCTGAACGTAGTAATTTTCAGTCTCTGAGCACTTTCACAGACACAGAAAAAACAGCTTCCTTAGGTTTTACCCTCCCAGTTCCTGGAGGCATATAAAGTTCAGTAGATGATGTTTGGTTTAAAGACTGACTGGAGACTCTTGGGTGGTAAAGTAATGAAATAATCCTGCTCTGATATTGGTTGCTATTCCATTATTATGTCATAAGTTCAACTGAAATAGATTTCCACAAATTATTCCAACAGGAAAACATTTAAACATAGTAACATACCTCAGATCCTTAGGGCCTGTCCAGCTTCATGCATTAGGTGGAAAGGAAGCTGCTTGAGGAAGCTGAGGCTTTCTCCAACAATTTTCAAAAAGAGTAACACATCTCAGCTGAAAATAGCTGAAGGTTGTTGGCTCTTCTCATTTTTTATTGGCATTAACCAGGCAGGTGAAGTTTGGGGGAAAAGTGGAAGTAATAAACACCTTTTCTATAAAACTGTCTTAGGTAATTGAGTAGGTATTTGGGAATATATCTATTTGATAGTCTATGTAGGTGCAAACAGGGATGCTAATCACTACATCCCAGCATGCTTCTTCAGCTCTGTCAGCTTCTTCTTCACCTAAAGGCCCTATGCCACTTCTGATGAGAAAGGGCATTGCCTCCAGGACTTATCTCCTCATTTAATATTTTTCTTGCAAGTTTCGTTGTTTCTGTGGCAACAATTTTCATGTAACTTTCTGATCCAGTTTTCCTCTAGAACCTAAACAAGAGTGTCACCTCTTTCAGTGTACTGAAGGAAACCAAAGAGTTTTTATCATGTTTTCTACCAGCAAATTTCTATTAGCAGGTTTTGCTAGTAAGTAACATAAGCTGAAATAACTTCATCAGACTAGAGAATTTAGAGAACAGAATTACTCAGAAATAGATTTCAACGCCATCTAGACACAGTCCTGGGCAACTGGCTCTGTGGGTCCCTGCTTGAGAAGGGTGTTGGACCACAAAACCTCAGAGGTCTCTTCCAATTTCACCTCTTCACCTCTTGTGATTTTGTGACTTAATTTTCATCCTTATCCATTTGCATTATTTAAGTGGTAACTGAAGCCATCTTCATCAAGCTACAAGAAGAACTGCTAGTTGAAGACATAGTGTTTTTTTCCCCTAATCACATACACCAGAATTTATGTGCTGATGAAGTTCAGTGTGAGAAAATCAAGAACATCAATTTTCCAGACACTCTGAATGACTAGCAATAGTAGGATTGGTTAGTCAGGTTTGCTTTAGATGGTTCTCAGAATGAAAACGTGCTCTTTGTTGTCCATGTTGAATTTCAAAGATCACTTGGGCCTGTATTCCTTGAACCTGTTCAGATCACTTTTCAGCAAAATACAGTTGGTAAATTAAGTCATTCTTCCTATCTATCTACAGTCCACAAACAGTCACTGTTTTTCCCATGCAGCACCTGAAACAATCAGCAGATTTTTATTATGATCAAGGTTGCAGTGTGTTCCTCAGTGAATCTGAGAGCTGAGCTGTGCTATAGAATTTAAATATTCTAGATAAAACCAGTCAGTATTATGAAGAGCCATCTAAATAATATGGAAACTTTAATCAGGTGGCCCCACCTTCATAATTACTAATTTCTCTTTGGAGTAACTTCATCATCACAACAATTACAATCACCTTTGGTGAAAACAAGCATAGACAACCACTGACACTGGGTCACATCCAATTTAGAAGTCACCAGAGTAATTGCCAGTAATTTGCCCAGCTGCAGTCATCTGTACTTTATTTTTTTTTTTTTTCTGTTAATTCTCCCTGTGGTTTCACTTTGATCAGAGAAGAAGTAAACAATGCTATTATTGGTCAGCACTTGCAGTTACTCTGTTTTGGTTTGGAGAAGAGTTTTGCAGAATACTTAAGGGAATATGAAAATGGTTTTCATTTATACTTCCCTGGTGCCCTTTTAGAGCCATCTCACAATGAATAAAACATTCTCTTTTTTTTCCCCTCTCCCTGAAATACCATAAAAAGTCTCAGAAACACTGTCAATTCCAGTCATACAGAAATTGCAAGCATTACCAAAACAGCAAAATTGCTGTTCATTTTAATTTGCTTTCAATAGTTCAAATTGTACTGTTCTCTATCTTTAAAAAGTCCCTCTGAGAGAACTGGAAATCTACTTAGAGAAAAAAAGAAAAATATTAAAAGAAAAATCTCTTTTGATTTTTGTTGTGGATCAACAACTGGGTAGTTTCAGGAAAATAGCAACATTTATGTAAAGCTGTAAATTTGTAATGCTGTCATGCAAATCAGACTGTAAAACTCATCTTCAGAAAATAATGCTAGATAAGGAAAGGAGGTTGGCTTTTTTCAGATGAGGGAAGTTTTATATATGAGCTTTAATGCTTAGCTTCCTGATGAAAATGTGGGCTGTAATCTTGGTCCATATGATTTTTTTGCATGACTCAGTAAGTTCTGGACAGCCTTGACAGTCTCTCCCTATGTTCTGGAGTTCAGAATCAAGTCCCTGAGTTCTAGATAAAGCTTTTCTTCCTGTTACCATCTGATGAGGCATATTTGCCTGTATAAAAACCTGTCTCGATAATAATTTCTGTAAATGCAATTTCTGTAAAAGCAAGAAGAGAGACCAAACTACATGATTTAAAAACCTCCCTATGTTCGAGGGATTTAACCTTCTAAAGCAATTTTAACTGTACATTTCTGCTTCAGTTAAAAAATTTAGCTGTCTTGAAAAATCATGTTCAAACATAAAACATTCGAGGTAATTTAATAGTTGGCACTTAAAGCAACTGCAATTTGATGTTCAACTCAAACCAGATGTTTATTTTTTTTGTATGAAGTCTATTCTGTTGTCAAGGGAGAGAAAAAGCATTCAAGCTTACGGAGCAGACATTTCTTACTGCAGTTGATTAGAACAAATTACCAAGAGCTGCACTTCACGTTTGAAAGACTGGGGCGTTTATGATCTCAGGCCCCAACAATTAAAGAAAACAAAAATAAAGAGATTCAAAGTATACATACTGTGAACAGTTAAACTGCAAGAATGCTGTAGATCTCAAACAGCTGGATCCCATTTGAGCTCAAAAAGTTTAATAGCATAAGCCTGCACATCTTCTTTTCCACTTCTAAGGATCATCTGCCAGATGGAGAAGACCCCCCTCCTCTCACTTCCTTGCACTGTACAATTTTGCTGCAAAATAAAACTCCTCTTATGTGCTGGAGTGGAACCTGTACTTATAAATCAGGGAAAGATATATAGCTCTTAGAGAAGGTCAATTTGATGTAAAGGAAACAACAGTAATAGAACTTCAGCTTTAGTAGCGAAATGCTTGCAAGAAAGTTACTTTATTGGGTACCAAGCAAGCTGGTAACATTGATGAAGTACTGGAATCTGCATCTTTCTGAGATTGGGATGCATTAGTGAGAGATCAAGCTTTAAGATCATGGAATCTTAATAAGTTACTTCCTACTATTGCTTTGAATAGTAGGTCCCAACTGGACACTCAACAATGACTCCTCTGTACCTTGTCCAAACTTAGTATTTGGAAATAAATGTAGAAATAGGGCAAAAAGTAATCCTTGTTCAAGACAGTATTAATCCAGGTCTGAAAGAAATCAACTGTGTATGGGTCCTGGCTCTAAGAGCTGCAGTTTTCCTTCCTCAGGCCCTTGCTTCTGTCTCCCGTCACACACAAAGTCTGTCGAGCCCCTCTGTGGTACTTGAAGGAATATGCAATTCCTGCCTGATGTCATAAAACTTTGCTTCCCAGGAAGATACTGGTTCTGCTGTCTGTGGGAGCCTTCATGGACATGAAAGGAGATGAGGAGTTGCTTTTTTGCCATGTAATTTAACAAGGCTAATTAAATAAAGATATCCACAGTGCACCAAATAGCACTAATTGCAGCCCTCTTTGCAGAGTGCGTGGTAGGGGGGGAATTGCATAGAAACTAAATCACATAAATGTATTTTAAGTATATTTGCTGCAACCCCACCAACTCCAGCTCTAATAGGATCTCAAGAGGAAAAATCCTGCTGCTGTTTTAGGAGTGGAAAACTGAAAATGAGCATTAGGACCATTCTTGAATTGCAGACAAGGACTGTGTGAGACAATTTGGCTTTCAAATGCTCAGCTTCACTGAAGTGCAGCTCACAATCTCAACATCCACAGAAGGAGGGGAAGCCACACTCAGGGCTTCTGTGCTTCTTCTGCCTTGGTTTGCAGTCAAATAAATGCATTCTGCAGTGGGGAAAAAAAAAAAAAAAAAAAAAAAAAAAAAGAGCTCAAAGGCTTCCACAACCTGAATGGATTATCTGATTATCTCAACCGTAATCCGAATTTCAGGCCTGAAGCACAAGCCTGCACAGCATGATTATATGGTGTTTTAAGCATCAGCTGACTGACCTGTGCTAGAGAGGATGCTGAAACTTTGGTGATTAATGGCTCAAGATAGCAAGGCCACAGAGCTGCTGCAATGGATCATTACAACAGCTCACTGGCTGCTAATCCAGCATCTCCCTTATACAGTTCACTTCTTTTTCTCCCCTAGTGTGTTGCTTCTGGCAGAAAAAACCAGCAGCCCTCACTTGAGCCACAGTGTGGTCAAGCTTATAGAAATTGTTTACTGCTCCAGAGGTGTGAAAGAATGTGATTTTGAGAAAGATGTCCTTAGTGTATTAGATTTTAAAGTAATTTTGGTAAAAGCAAACAGGCTGTAATAAGACTCATTGGCCTGTTTTAGAAGGCTTGAAAGGAGGTACATTACTTCCGTGTTCAGCTTTCTCCAATCATTTTTTAGGGTATTTCTTCAGTTTAGAATAGAAAGATGATTTTGGTAACTTCTGTGTTTGAGACAGAAGCTGCTTTTCCAGATCATCTATCACTAGTTTCTTTCTAGATTTCTGCAAGCTGAAAATACCTGTGGAGCCCTACTGACCCCACTGGGGCTCAGCATATCTTACTCAGTGTTTCTGCTTGTGATTGTTAACACTGACACTGCTTACAAGTGAGCTGTCTTTCCAGGCTAGGCAGTGGTTAAAATAACTGAAGGTACTTGGCTCCTTAAGATTGGTAGCTAGAGAAAGAAAAGAGTTTCTTTGGGATTAAGGAGCAATGCCGATTATATACGTGAAGAAACTGAAGTTGCAAAAAAAAACCCCACCAAAATAAAAGCACATGTCTACATTATGATATATTTCAGTATATCAGAGCATCTCGGCTCATGGTGCTCCAGATGGTATTTGTGCCTAGATAAACTTTCTTTTTTAACCTGGAAGAGGATTGTCTCAGCCGTGCTGGAACCGCCAAGCACGCATGAAAGCAGCGGCACCTGTGCGTGGCCACTCTGCCCTCCCGGGCGGAGCAGAGCATCCAGGGCCGGGAGGAGAGCGCTCGCAGGCTCTCCGGGGCCGTCGCAAGGAGCTGGCCGGCTGTCGTGGCCCCTTGGCTCCGTGACTCCTTGGCTCCCGTGTCTCTGTGTCCCCGTGTCCCCGTGCCCCCTTGGCTTCGTGCCCCCATGTCCCCGTGCCCCCGTACCCCCATGTCCCCGTACCCCCATGTCCCCGTGCCCCCTTGGCCCTGTGCCCCCGTGCCCCCGTGTCCCCGTGTCCCCGTGCCCCCGTGTCCCCGTGTCCCCGTGTCCCCGTGTCCTGTGTCCCCATGTCCCCGTGTCCCCATGTCCCCGTGTCCCCGTGTCCCGTGTCCCCGTGTCCCCATGTCCCCGTGTCCCTGTGTCCCCGTGTCCCCGCTGTCCCCGTGTCCCCGTGTCCCCGTGTCCCCGTGCCCCCGTGTCCCCGTGTCCCCATGTCCCCGTGTCCCCGTGTCCCCGTGTCCCCATGTCCCCGTGTCCCCATGTCCCCATGTCCCCGTGTCCCCGTGGCCGCAGCCCGCGGGCGGAGCGGGACGCCCGGCACGGAGCGCTCCCGCGGCCACCCAGCGCCACCCGGCGGCCGCGGAGGAGACTGCAGCCTCACGGGGAGCGGCGCTGCTGGCCCCCAAAGCGCCCCGGATCGCCGGACAGAGGAGATAGCTCTGTGTTGGCAGAGGTGAAATCACAGAATCACAGGATAGGGTGCGTTTGGAGGTCAGCTAATGCAACCCCCCTGCAAGGAGAAGGGATATCTTTAACTAGATCAAGTAGCTCAGAGCCCTGTTTAACCTGACCTTAAATATTTCCAAGGACGGCACATCTACCACCTCTCTGGGCAACCTGTTCCAGTATTTTACTGCCCTCATTGTCAAAATCATCTTCCTTATATCTAAACTAAATCAACACTTTTTAAATTTAAAGCCCTTACTCTCCATCCTATTGCAATAGGACCTACTACACAGATTGTCCCCATCTTACTTACAAGCCCCCTAGAAGTACTGAAAGGCTGCAGTCATTTCCCCTTTTCCTCTCCAGGCTGAACAACCCCAGTCTCTCTTCACAGGAGACATGAAACATTCCCCTATTCACCCTGTAATCACCCTTCTCCAGACCCATTCCAACAGGTGCACGTCTTTCCTGTGCTGGGGACCCCAGAGCTGGAAGCAGCTCTCCAGGTGGGGTCTCATGGGAGTAGAGGGACAGAATCACCTCCCTTGACCTGCTGGCCACACTGCTTTGGATGTAGCTCAGGACACTCTTGTGATGAGTGCACATGCTGGCTCATGGGCAGTTTTTCATCCACCAGTGCCCCCAAGTCCTTCTCAGTGGGGCTGATCTCAATTCCTTCACACCCCACTCTATTGATATTGGGAATTGCTTGCTCCAAGTTCAGGAGTTTGCACTTGGCCTTGTTTAACCTCATGAGATTCCTATGTCCTTCCTGGGGCTGGAAACAAAAAATTACTAGAGGGTGCTTATACACATATACACATAAAGGTATGTGGCATTACCTCCTTCAGATGCAAATAAATAGATTGTGCTTGAGGTGTTTCAAATTGTCCTACTCTGGTTTTGTCAAATTCTTCTGCAAAACCTTGGGTCTTTGGTTACCCACGAGTTCTATATATCTTCAAAAGAATCTGTAATGTTGTCAGTGATCACAGCTTCTTTGTAAAAGGGAAATGAAAATATCGTTTAACGTGTGGAAAGCTTTAACAAGGTTTCAAAGGCTGTTCAAGTGCTGTAAACCCCTCAAATTTTTTCCATGGAGTTACAAGGAATGGGGAAAATGGTTGTTAAACGGTGCAAGAATGAAAGTGGACATAACTGATCATATGTTGTAGTTGCCATATTATCATTATTTTGTTTATTCTGTTTATTTTACATTTGCAAAGCTCAGTTCTAGACTATGTTTACAGAAAGCCTTCAAGTCTGAACCTGTTTTATCTCTGCAGAGCAAAAATGTTTTAAAATAAAATTATTTTATTTCTATATAGACTGTGAAAATAAGATCTTGAATACAGCATGTGGTTTTCATGAAACTAGAAGCCTAGCAGCAAAAGTATAAATAAAACCACCTTCAACCTAGTGTATTCATTGTGTGATTAGCTGGTGTGTGTGAACTATGAAAATGAAATCAGAAACAAAGTAAAAAAGAAATGTACCATTGACAGAGAAATATACTTAAGAGTGATTTTTCCCCCCTTTGTATCTTCATTGGGAAGAGTCTAAAGTTTTCCTAGTCACATACAAAACCAGCTAATTAAAATTATTTTATTTCAGCAAGGCCTTCATTGCAATCTAAACCATTTCAGACTTGGACTAAAGTTGTAGAGCCTGGAGAGTGCTGGAGAATGTAAGATGGGTGATTATTTAAATGATATAATAAGGTTTTTCAGTCTATAACTTTCAGTAACTTTATAATTGTTTTTTCTTTTAATGTAAGAATTTACTTATGCCCCCAGTCTGTCACTAGAGATGTGTGCAGACATGTAGGGCTCTGAAGACTCTGTGTTTCTCATTAGGTTTGAGTCCAAATTTCAGCAGCAGGTCTGGTCCTACAATATTTGAACACGATTCCTGGGGCTACACTCTACCTTTCTAGTTTGGCCAATTAAAAACAAACAAATCAAAACAATAACAACAACAACAAAAAAAAAAACTAAGGAGAAGAAGAGATTCATCTACTATACCATAATAAAAGATATTTGTAAACAACTTCTTTAAATATAGGACACAATAAATGAAGTTATACCTTGGAGATAATATTATAGGTTTATTTTAAATATGCAGTTAACTTTAATCTGTTCTTTCAATGTACTGAAATCTATTGAGTCCACTAAGACTGGCAATAATCTACTTTGGTTTTGCTGATGTATTTCTGCTTTTGCCCTGTGGTTAAGAGATGCTCATGTCAAAGTTTACACTGATATTTCAGCAGCTGACCACAGGGGAGCTTGAAGCTTTACAGAGGATTCTTACCAGTGCTGAACAGTGTTCACAAAGGCTTCATGCAGTGTATTCCCAACAGAACTAGGTTAAACAGACACTTGGTAAGACACTTGCTTAAAACCTACTTTCTTGTTACTCTTGTAGGGTTTTTGGTTCTACTACTGTAATATAAATCCAGGTGGAGTTATCCTGTTCAGCCTCTGAAAAGGTGGGAGCCAGGAATGTGGGAACATGGGAGTCTCCACATATTTTGTACTCTGATCTTTTGGGAGCAATATATACCTTTGTAAGCTGTGCTGTAAATTGCTATCAAAGCCAGCAGGTTAGCAAGTTTGTGAAGTTTCATCATTTCACTCTTGGTTTGTTGCATTTTTTTTTGAGTTGAAAGGGATCTCTCTTGAAATTCCTAGTAAATCAGTAGAATTTACTGTAGATCAGTCTTCCCCCTTTCTGTCCCTTCCCTGTTTGTGGTTTAGCTCCTTCCTTGCCTGCACCACCTTGTGCCACCAATATCTACGGAGGAAGGTGGGTCTGAAAACTGAGCTAGGTGACGAGTAAACAAGAAAAGATGGGTGCTTTCAGCTGGATCAATTCCACTGGCATGGCCTTGGTATGACAGAGGTGGTGAGGGCCAGTGGCATGAAGAGGGGTGAGGGAGAGGAACATCTCTGACTGCAGCAGGATAGGTTAAGGAAAATACTGAATCACAAGCCCTCCTTAAACATACACAGAACAGATTTTCACCCAATAAAAGGAATCTTTTGGGTCTCCCTTTCATGTTAATACCCATGCCAAATAACATCTTAAAACTCTACCCTTACAAATCTTTAACTCTTTCATATCTCCTCCCACTCCTTTGTCCATCCTCTTTAGCTGTGTACTGGGGTCATAAAGTCCAGAACCCTCTCAAGTCCTCTTTGTGTTGCTTTTAAATAAGTCCTTTGTATATTCATTTATAAATGCTCATTTTGATAACGATGTGCACAGAAGGTTACTTGGTTCCTCACTTCAGTGATGGAAATAAGATTGATTGCACAAAATGTCAATGACAGCCAGGCTGGGGAGCCTGCCCTGGGAGGACCCTGTGAAATTTCTTTTAACTTTGACAAGAACAGAGCCTGAGATTAAATGGCTGATGCAAGTGGCAAAGGCCATTACTGCTGGAAAGGGTAATACCCCTTGGGGGTAAGCAAGTGAGGGCAGCTTTGTGCAACAGTTGTCATAAAATGAATAAAATATGCATTTTTCCTTCTTCTCACAATAAATGCCTTGGAGTTTGTTCCATGTTATTCTGTAAGAGAATTTTTTCCCTGCTCACCCATATGTTATTGTTCCCATTGGCTTTATCTGAACCATTTGGGCAAGCCAGAGTTGCAGGATTTACTTTTGGCATGTAAAATGCACATTTAATAACATTACGTAATTTTAAAGTACTTCACAGATGTGAGTGAAGCCTCCTGTCACCTTTATGAAGTTAACAAGTGTGATAACTTGGGAAAGGGTGGGGAACAAGGTCCAGAAGTTTAGTACTCCTTAAGTGTCTTCCCATAGTTCTTCCTAGGAAACCTCCACCTCACTGCTTTTGCTGTGTCCTGCCTGAGTTAGCCATGTCCTCCTTTCTTCACCTGTGTATCTGCTAATATCTGCTTGTTCATGCTCCCAGCCTTGGCTGGATGGTGTTGGTGTTGGTGGGGGGTGATGCAGGTGCCTCCTGCCATGGAGTCAAACTGTCTCCAGTTTTGAGGATAATGAAATATGATAGCTTTGGGTCAACAGGTCACACCATTGACTAAATTAGTAGCTTTAAGTGTTTTGCATGTGTGTGGAAAAAAAAAAAAAAGGTGTGAATTATGTCTGTTCTTACCAGTAACTGTGGTTGTTGAAACACTTTAAAATATGAAAACATTTTTTTAATACTTAAGTTTACTGTATTCAGTTTTTCCATTGTTTATACATGCAAATATATTAATAGGATTTATTTTGCCTTCTTTTTCAGTTCATGTCACAGAATGATACAGTGTTGCTGAGACAGAAAAGTCTTTTCATGCACTGCTTTCTGGAGAGATCGATTTTGTTTTAATTTCTAACCTGAAAGCATTTCTGGATTTACACTGACTTCAACTTTATGAAAGCAAATGGTTTGTGGTTAAATTAACCAGTTAGCCCTGCTTGAAAATAATTTGCACCATTCCCAGCCTGATGAAACTTTGTTGGGGGGTTTATTGACTGCCCAGGAATCATAATTCAGGCTAGCACTTACACGTGACAGACTCAATAGGCTATTTAGTCTTTTCTAGGTATTATTTTAAGTGTGATCTTTGTTAATTGGATGGATTCATTTGGTGTTGTTTTCTGTTGAAGTTCCTTCTGTAAGTACCATAACTATACTTGCTCTGTAGACACTGGGTAATAATGTTTTATCGCTTTGACCTTGTTTTTTTCTGTGATTTCCTTTTTGATATGGCTGAACACTTCCATCCCTTTCTCACAGGTTGGTTATTATGATTATTATCAAGAATGTGGTGACGTAGCCCAATAAATCAAATTCCTGGCCCAGGCAAATGGTCACAGACAATACACTTGGAACCTCCACACTTCTCCCACTCTTAGATTCTCCAAAGAACAGAAAAGACATAAAGCCATCATAAATATTTTTGATAATTCTTATTGAAAACAGGAAGAAGTATATAATACATCAGTTTGGAAACTACAACAGGTGTAAAACCTTTTTTTTTAAAGCTACAGAATTGTTCCCATTGTAGAGCTTGTGATTTGGTCCAAGGAACTATGGGTGTTTGTGTCCTACCTGATGAGAAGGGAAGGTGTGAGAATCCTGCATCAGCAGGCTTTGGATGACTTGCCTCCCTCATTAGAGTTAGTCTCTAAGCATAGGCTTAACCTCAGAAGTGTGAATTTCCATGTCCCATCCAAAGTTATCATCATTAACAGTGATTTATCCACATGGATATTTGGTTCATTTTTGACTCTTGCTAAGTTCATGGCCTTGACATCTGAATACTGAAGCCTGTTTGCACATCCTGCAGAAAGGTGTTTTCCTCAGCCAGCGTGGAATTTTATCAACACTTAATTTTGATCTAATGCCTCCTCAAGCTCATGTTACAAAAGAGATTAGGAACTTCCCTTTGGCCTCTGTTCCATGGCTAATGCATTGTTTTATTTACTGTTCAAATGTCTGCTTTTTCACTTGTGTTCCAAAATGCTGGCTCATAGCATTAAGTCCCAGATCTCTTGTAGCTCTAGTTCATAAGGTGCTTTTTTGTTTTAATTCACATATAGAATCTATTCTAACTAACCAAATCTATTAGTGTTTGACACTGGTCAAAAATAAATGCCTGTGGGAGAGTTTTAGGAGAGGAAAACATGCAGTGATGCTTCCCTGACAGGCTCTTCCAGCTGCAGCTGCCCATGCTCAGGGACTGCCTGGACCCAAGATGGTGCTTATCTCCATAAATTTGAACTCCAAAGTGATACAGGTATTTTTGGGCATAGCACAGTCCTATGGCTTAAGAATATGATAAATTAAAAAGTATTTCCCCTTGATTATCTGAATCTGCTGCTTGCTTTTATCTTTAGATGGCTTTTTTAGTTCTTGGATTAGAAGGCATAAAATGATTTTTCTTTCTCTATTTACCTTACTCTTGTTATTAGTGATTTTTATTAGCCTGTACATACCACCCTGTAATCAGGTCTGGAGAATCTGCCTCCCTAATCATCCCTGAGGTGGCAGCTGTACTTTAGCACACATTACCATTGTTGCCTTTCTCACACCTTTCTTAGGTCCTCTGTAACATCTCAAGTGGGGCAGAATTAGAACTGCACAGCAATATCTATTTTGTATCTGTAGCAGTGGAGCATTCTCCTTTTTATTATTTCCATTTTTCCTCCTGTTTTATGTAATATGATCTGCCTTTCTTAACTGATACATATTCGTACACATTTTTAACTTCAGAATCTTTTTCCTGAGTAGCTGTGAATTGTTAGAAGTCTCCATCATGTATATAATATACAACTGATGTCTGGTTTTCCTGTCTCTGTTCCTTGTAGATTTCACCTTGCTGTTTCTTTATTCAGTTACTATCTTCTGATGTTAGTGCAGTTCTTACCAGCTGTCCTTTATTCTTACAATCCTCAACAATTTCATTGCTTCACTACCCACCTGTCTTTCTACAGTTTCAGGAATTTGTTGAATAGTGTGGCTGCCAGAACCAGATTCTACCAGAGCATCTGATGTTCTCCAACAGAGAAACCTGTATTTCTTCCTACTCTACGGAAAGGCCTTTCCTCTTGCTCTGTGGCAGTTTAGCTTCTTCTCCATACTTTGGTGAGAGACCTTATCTAATATCTTTCAGAAATTCAACAATCAAGTGGAGTTTCCCATGGGCTAACTGGTTTAGTTAATGAACTCAAATATATTCATGAGGTATCAGGGTCTTTTCTTCCCTATTCTCTATGAAATTATTCAGATTATCATAATATTCCTTAAACATAACTTCATTGCATCTACC
Source organism: Pseudopodoces humilis (assembly GCF_049639895.1). NCBI lineage: Eukaryota > Metazoa > Chordata > Aves > Passeriformes > Paridae > Pseudopodoces > Pseudopodoces humilis. The sequence goes on from NC_142200.1 coordinate 117,722,788, forward strand.
ACTAAAGCCTTTTGCATACTTCTTCTGATATTTTTTGGAAGATATTTTGAATGCACTCTCCATGGCTTCTTGAGGAGAAGCAATGATTCTCTTTGTGTCTTGGCTAGGGTGTTATTCTGTACTTCTTCAGGGTCTTTCTTAGGTATTTTTCAGAGTGTCTCCAGGAAAACTGCTTTTAGATTTAACTCGTAAGAGTACTGCTACTAGAAATCCTTATCACTGTTGTATTTTGGGATGTTGCTGTATGAAACAGAAATATATGCCCAAAGAGGTGTATTATTTTGAAAGTATAAGTCTATATCAAGCAGATTCAAGTCTAATTGATTTTAAACCAAAGAAAGGTTCTTTGGCTAATTTCATTTTTCAAACGAGAAGTGAAAGGTCCATTGGTAAAATATTGGATGGCTGTCCCAGAATGATGAGGCAAAATTAACTAGGAGCGAAATTTAGCCACGGTGAACAAGGTCAGAAGAGCAGATATCTTCTTTTCTTTTTGATACAGCTTTTACAGCAAAGAGACAGTGACAATCTGTAAGCTATTTATATCGGAAAAATTGTCTTGGTTTGTTTTCATAACACACCTGCTCCTTTTCCCTATGAAATGGTTTTTAGATCTCTGTGCAGTCCCAACACTTGAGTCCAGTAAAATATCCAGGTTTCATGTGCCTGGGGGAGTGGTATGAGAGCTAAGGGACACCTAAAAGAATTACAGCAGGTTAGTATAAAACTGAGGAATTCCTCAGACAAGGTTTGGCACTGGGGAGGATTATGTCATTTACCCAGGGGTTGATTTAGATTTAGCACTTCTCATTGTTTCCATTTGCTGCAATCTTCAGAGACGGGACTAATTCTCATAGTTTTCCGAGAAAATGGATCTAAACACGTAGAACAAACCTACACTTAAGATCTTTCCTTCCTCAAGTCTGCAGCTAAGCCTTGTGAGCTCATGTTTGTGCGCATCATGTTCAACAAAAATATGTGAGCTTTCTCCAGGCTTTCTGAGCCATTTAGGATGAATAACCATAGCTATTCTTGGAAGAAACCTCATGGCCAGTGTAGACCTTTAAACACCCATCAGTGGGCGAGATTGTCTGAATGCTGTCAATGGGATTCTGTGTAGGCAAGGGGGGCTGCCACACTGAGCCCATTGTGGGACCCAGGCCTTCCCCCTCCTGCAGGATCACATCTATTTGAGGAGCAGGCCCTTAACGCAGTCCAGTTCACAGGAGGTAATGAATAACCTCTCATCCTGCTCTTTAGGGCCCCTTTAGAATAAGCTTTTTTGAAGTTTCAATGTAATGTCTGGGGGTGGGGGGGGGTTGGATTATCCATAATCAGTTGCCTGAGTTTTATTTTTATCAAGTGTTAAGAGGAGCAGGGCAAGGAATGCTATGAACCTAAATCTGGATCTTTCATCAGGCTGATCCGCACAAGTGTGAGGGGGAAGGTACAAATCTGGGCTGTCTCCATGATGTTCAGTGAACACCATGCTCTAATATGCCTTGGAGGGAAGAGAAAAGGCTTCCTATTTTAAGTCCATCCCATTGCGCTCACAAGTTGCTGTATTTCAAACTCTCATGCTGTCTGAAGATACACAGATAAACTGCAGTCACAAATAACAACAATATTTAAAAAATAAAATCTTGCTCTTTGTGAGTGATGGAGAGACACTGAATCTTTAATTTCCTCCCTAAAAGGCTATAAATCCCTTGAATGAGGGTTTCTTTACACAAAAAACACAGCACAAAGAAATTACAAGGAAAAAAAAGGGGAGTAAAATGCAGGCCAATTATGCTCTAGCTCTGGAGTGTTGCTGCCAAGGCTATTTATTTTCACAGACAGTGTTAATTTTGTATGCACACACACAGCTTAGCTTGCAGATACCACAGTGAATTTCAATTTTGGAGGGCCTGGTTCTTGTCACCCTTAAATTCACCTCCTAATTTACTGGATATGATTATGATTTTGACCAGAGATCTCCAGGTTATTTTATTACATCTGATTCTTGGGTTTACACATCACCATCTAAAAAGCTTTGCAGGTAATCCTAACAAAATTCTTCATGAACAGCCAAATAGGCCAAATGGAGTTGAAGTCTTTCCTCTGGGTAGGACATAGGCAAAACAACATCACTGATTTAAGGTGTCTGGTGAAGATGAAGCCTCAAAGGCAGGCCACTGAGGTGATAGTGACAAAAGTGTCAGAGTCTGGAGCCTTCTCACCAGGTGACTCCATATCCCTACTTTTCAGATAACTACAGAAAAAAAAATACCCTAAATAATGCCATGCATGACCTAAGTGAATCATTCTGTAGAGCATGTTCTGAAACTTTCTCCCTCAGTGGAAAATTGTTTTCTGCACTTTTGGTGCCACAACTGAAACGGACTTTAGCAGTTTGCATCTGGCATTGGGTTCTTTGGCCACAGCAGATGTTAATTGTGAATTGGCAAGGCATAATGCTGACAGTCCATGAGTGGAGGTACAATACATGGAGCTTTTCTGCGAGGACTGCAAGGGTTTGTTCAGTATTCAGTCTTCCTTGAAAGGCATTCTTATACATGCAGGATTGTTCATAATTCTTTCCCCCCTTTTTGTAAGGCATTCTTTCTTGTTATGAAGATGTTCAGTATTCTGTGATTTAATGATCTTTGTGATGTGAGAATGACAAAAGCAGATCCATGTATTTTTCAGCTGAGTTTCTGTTTGAGTTTCATTGCCTAAGTGAAAAATTAAAACACTGTTAAATTTGTAGGGAGGACAGCAAAACACCTGTTAGAGCTCAACTTTGTAAATAAGGTTAATCTGCATAAATCACTGCATTGGATCTTATGTTAATTAAAGCTTTTGTGCTTTCAGTACACTAATTGAAGTGTTGAATATCTCATTCTCCAACCTCCTTTGCAGGGGGAACTGCAGGTGCTGAGCATTTTTGAAAAGTAGGCCAGCATGGTGCACTCAGAATCAGACGCCTCTTTGAAATGCCTGCTTCTATTTAGTAAACAAAGCTTTTATTTTAATAATGGTCTCTTAATAAATTTATCCTTTGGGTTTGCCTAAAAACTCAGCAAGGCAAATAAAAGATTCTTATGAATTGAACCCCTACTGAGGGACAGTAAGGTAAGGAATAATATAGGCATCTCCTAAAGTGTCATAAAAATGTAATTGTGCCCTTTGTGATAAATGAATTTACATTCTTCAGCAGTCTCCAAAATGTCAGTTGCACATGACATGTGTGTGCTTCGGGAAGGTGTGGCTTCTTATCACGGGAACCACACAAATGCTTGGGACACCAAATGAAGTTTTTGGTTTTCACTTTCTACAAGTCTGACACTGTTTCAGTTTTGGAAATCCAATTTCACAACACGTGACTTTCATGAATGGAGTTCCCCAGGATTGAAGTAATTCTAAAAAGGAGGTATTTGTTTAGCAGTGCTCTTTGAAATGTAGAAAATTTCATTAATCCTATGACAGCAGTCATAGGCAGGAACTGTGAGAGGGTTTGGATGGACCCTGGCGGGCGGATATGTTACCATTTGAAGCTATTTTTAGTTGAATCCCATTGTTACTCTTCAGATAAATAATAAGTGATACAATTAGAATTTTGCTGAACATTAGGATTGACGTGGTCTATATCCTTTCAGAAAGCAAAGTGAAATACTTCGTATCCACACATCCTGTATACGTTTCATATATTCAAAAGTTTCTCTTCAGATACACAACACTCTTACAGTACTAAGTTTCTACAGAGTTTCTATGTTGTTTTATAGCCATACCATTGGGATGATAAGTGTCTTGTCTTGAGATTCCTTGGGCATTTCTTATAGTGAAATTGCAGCCAATCTCTTAATCCTGAAATGCAGGTGAGATCTGGTCAGCAACCGGTCAAGCTTCATCTGAATTATCTCAATTATTAGAGCCTAGTCAATGGTTTCTTTAAACGTGAAAGATGTTTCTGAATTTCTGTTCCCTGTCTTGCCTTTGAAGTTTCCTGATCAAATACTTCCTCAGACAGCAAGCCTCTGTGCTGAACATTTGTTTATAAGACTGCATTGCTCTGAAAGCAGTGTAAATAAAGGCTCAAAAGGTCATGTTATGTTTCAGTAATATTTATCTAACTTTCTCTTGATGAAAAGCAAATACATCATTTGTGTTATTTATATAAATGAGGTTAAATAAAGTGTGGTTCAGTGGAAACTGAGGACGTCTCTAGTACAGTCTCTGTGATGCCATATCTAACTTCCCTAAACACTAGGTTAACTACAAATAAAATTGTGGAAACCCATTAGGTCTCACTTTTCATTCTCTCCTAACAGAAGTCTGTTGCAGTTTTTTTATTTCTTTTATCTTTTATTTTTTAAGTGTGATGGGGAATTTGTTTTGAAAATTCCATCTCCTTTGCTTGCCAAATTAAAGAAAATCAAGTCCCTTTTCAACAGCTAGAAAGATACATAACAAATTGACCATAAGGAGCGGAGGTATCATGCAATGTACTTTGCTGACGTAAAAGGTATGAGGTGACCTCACAGCCACCCTGAAGTCAGTGACAGTGCTGCAGCAGACACCACGAGAGCCAAGCTGTCTCTCTTTTGTGATTTTATCTAGTGATCTCCATGTGAGTAGATGAACTATAACCCATCTGGCAGCACCAGCAAACTGCTGCCTCCTTAACTGTACAAAGAAGAGAAAAATACATCCTTTTTAATCTACCCTGTGCATCTTCAAGTGTTGGCTTCTATAAACCATTGGTATCAAGATACCAATCCTAGAAAGTCTGGGTGCTCAGCTGAGCTGAATCCACATGCAGTTCTGGGTAGTAAAGCAGGGATAAAGTGCTGGGAAGAGAGGGAGCAATGGTGGCACGTGTGTAAAAGGAAGAAAGCCATTTACATCATGGTAAATATACAGCAAAATAAACAAGTGGTGTTTTTTTGGTAAATAAATTATGGCTCTCCACACAAGTGAGAAGTAAGTTATTCATCACCAATGGTGGTGAGAACCCTGTTCTTACCAAGTGGTGAGTATGTGGATAGGGGCAGAGTGTTTGAGGTTGCTAAACCATGGATTCCCAACACTGTATGCATTTAGTTTTCTTGGCTTTGGGATCAGTGAAAGATGACAGGAACACTGAAAAGCTCCTCATCAATGCTATTCCTGCCAGCCTAGAAATCAAGAAGAAATGAGCCCTTCACAGAATGGCTGAGAAATATATGTGCTTTTCCTACAAACAGGATTCAAGACTAAATCTCAGCTAAGCCTTTATTGAAAACCATACTGGCATTTAGGAGTGCTTGAGTCTTGTGAGGGAAAATGTGAGGTTTTGTAAAAACAGTTCCCAGGTTTCCAGTCACTGGGATGTGAGTAGTGTATATTTCTGCTGTGGCAGTTTTCATCAAGCACATCTATGATTTTATATTCATTTTGCATGTCTATTTTGCTACATTTTAATGGATCCTATAGTACCTTTTGACCTATAAAGAAGGTAATACTTGATTTCCAGAAGTTTATGATAGAATCCACTTTCTAAAGAATTGTAAAATAACTGAGCAAAAATTCCAGTGGTTATTGCAAAAAGAAAACAAACAGCTCTGGCATTTCTGACAGTTATTGAAAGTGGGTTGGGATCCCTCTTTACCTGGAAGAAAGGCAAAAGCTTTTTTCTAATCCTTAGGTTTTTTCAAATTACTTCTCAGTCTTCATCTGTATTAAATTTTTTTCCAGGGGGGAGAGAGAGGCTGGCCACTCAAGAAAAAAAAATATAATAGAAGAGAGTCTCAATATAAGGTGGGGCAAATTAATTTTTTGAGCATTCCTCAGCATCCAAATTCCACTATTGCCCTGAAAGGTTTTTGAAGTATTCATTGTTCTTTAGATTACAATTATTTATAGCATGTGGCTAGGGGAGTACTGGAGTCCAAAAGCCAAAGTGGATGCAGTTTGGATCCTCAGCTTGCCTAAGATGCTCCTCTTTCCCCTAAAGAGCCCTAAAGTCTATGGTTGTTAGGGTACTGTCTGTGGGTCCTTTTTCCCTTGCTATTCATGGCGGCACTTCCAAGCTCAAGCAGCTCCTGTCCCTCTTTGGATTTTGTGTAGCTCACAGCAGATGGCTCAGGATTATATGTGCTTTGAGGGCTCTCACATTCCAGCTCCCCCTTTCAAAATACAAACTCTCATCTAATATCCATAATCCTTCATGTCAACTGTTTCACATTAGAAAGAGATATAGTTTTGGTCTGCTAAACAAAATTTCCTAAGGGCAGACCTGCTAATGATTAGCGGACGTAGTAATGCCCAATAAAAGCAACTTGCAGTGCTGAAGTAGATATTACCACACCCAATAACCGATTTCATTGTTTGTTGATTTGTAGAATTCAATTGTGAAAAGTTTCAAGAAGACTAATGATGTAAGTCTTGCATTCACCTTATGAATACTTCAATAAGTTACTCAGATTTTATTAGCAGTAACCCAACACACACCGTATTTCATCTGAGAATTTGAAAGCACTTTATAAACAAGTCTCAGAACACCAAGATTCTTCTACACTGTGTCCTTAGTATAATGTTTATTTCTTCTCAGATCATTCAGATGAACAGACAAGGTTAATGGTGTAAGACATAGCAGAAGCTGAGCAGAGCCATTGTTTCCTTCCTTCCTTGCACCAGCACCAACATTTCTAGGAGTGTACATGAACTACTCTGCAGCAGGATGCTGAAATGGCCACAGCTCAGGAAGTAAGACACAAACCAGATGGGGAAACTCACTGGGACATGAGGTGTAGCATCACCATCAGGAATGGCACCACGTGGCAGTGTCAGCTGAAAAGAGTGTCACTGGAAGGTAGGAATTACCAACATGGTCTGCAATGGCCAGAGAACCCTCACTGTGCTTCCAGTTTTGAACCTGTGGCTTTCTCTTTGTTTCTTGGGTTTGGTTTTTTGTTTGTTTGTGGGAGTTGTTTGGTTTGGTTTCATGTTGTGTTGTTGTCAGAGGTTTTTTAGGTTTTCAAAAGAGAACAAGCTTTTACAAAGGTCTACCTGAAAAACATAGTATTTCATCCAATGTTGCTCTGATGGGATTTCTGTAAATATTTGGGCAACAATCAGCAGTTTTAAAATAGTGGATTTGCCAGAGCTCTGTTGGCCTTCAGATTTTAAGATAAATTTGTAGGCAGTTTTACCTGAAATAAGGGAATTACTCAACTTTTTGCAAAACTTTATCATAAAAAAAATAAATCTTGGTGCAGAAGCTTTTTTCAAATCATTGCAGGCATCCCTGTGACAATAAATATAAATGTCACAAACTCATTTGTCTCCTAAGTTTGGATAGGATATAACTTACCTCATCTTTAAAGAATAACATTGGCACTCTTGCTCCCACTATCGCTGTCTCTTTGGAGACCAATATTCAAATGCAAAGAGTTAGTTCTTTATGCCATACAACTTTATAATGAAAGAACTAAGTTCCAAGGGTGAAATGCATACCAAATTTTATTGAACCTGGAAAGAAAGGTTTTCTCATTGAGAATGCCCAGAATCAGTTTCACTTGGGCAAAATAATTACCTGCAGTTGTCACAGGTGAAAAGTGTTAGCCCAGGAAGCACATATGCCAGTCTATTAATTTGCTGAGAGACTAGGTAGAGTACTTTGAACTATATTTCTCTGCCTAGTGGAGAAAGAAACTGAGTATGTCCCTTGACTGATTCTCAAAACCGTATAATTAATGACTCCAGAGAGAGTGAGAAAGTTACAAAATTTTTGAAAGGGTATTCTGAGTTCTGAAATGACATATTTAACATCAAGTAATCAGCAGATGAGATTCCCCAGCCCATTTAAATATTCAATACTTTATGCATGATGATATCAATCATTCTTAAAAAGCACAAGCTCCTTAAAAATCTCCTATGTTTCTCCTTATCACCAATTTTTACAGTAAGTATGCAGTACAATTTACTGCCTTGGTCTGTGCATGGAATTTCTATTGGCAAGAGTGAGAACTGTGTGTGCTCCCAGTCACAGGTACAGTTTGGCCTTTGGGCAGCTGTCCTTCAAATGAGCCCATAGGGAACAGTACCACACTGGGCAGGCAAAGGAGTTCTAATTTCCACCATTTTGTACAACTGAGCACTCTGTTTGCTACCTTCCAAAAGCAGCAAAGCTCTAGCTGAAACATAGTTCCTAGACTAAATCAAAATGGTGAGGGAAATTTTTAAAGCACTACACTGATAGATTTTGTTTAAGGTTATTTTTATTTTCTTTGCAAGGCCATCGGTTTAATTAATCTTGAGTTTCTCCAGGATAACATTTTCAGAATTGTTGTTTTGTTATAAGCTCATACACAGTGTTATTCTATACAGTTCTGATGTCAACTCTGTTTACTTTGGGTAAGTGCTGCTAGGGACGCTTATTTTGGAGTCACTATTTCACTAAATGCTCAACTGTAGAAAAAAAGCTCAGTGAGGTTTTTTTCCACAGACCAGAAGCTGAATGACTGTTGTCAGTTAGAACATACTGTTTTCACAAGGAAACTTAGATGAAGACAATATTCCTGAATTTATCTTTAAGCCTTTGAGCATATTTTATGTCCCTGGCTTTTCTCTGGGTTTCCCACCTGCAGTTAATTCCAAATGAATCTTCATCTTGTCAGTAACATAGAAGGACACTATGGCATCATTTTTGTGCATCTTTTGCTCATGTATGTCTGCTCTAGTGTCACTACAATGTAACATGTGCTTCCCATCAAATATATAATCAGATGAATATCAAAACTATGCAGGAATAAATTGCACTAGTGTGTAGAAATACTAATGCCTAAGCAGTGGTAACCAGTGCCATTTTAGACACCCTGCCTGCCCTTCACCTCCCTTTCTGGAGGCTGCAGATGTGCTGTGCCACATTTGCCAGCCTCAAGCAGATGTCTTGGAGCTACAGGGCATCAAAGGCTACTTTGCATCTATTGCATTAAGTGCCTGTGTTTTGGTGCTCAGATCATTCTTTACATGCCCTGAGTCCTGGTTAAATGCCTTGGCCTGAACACTTTTTTTTTCTTTTGAAGATGAGAATTCTCCTACTATTACAACTAGAAAAGAATTTAATTTTTCATTTTGGAAGGTATTGCACGGGAGGCAAATTCTGCTGAGTGCTTCTCAATAGCATAATTAAAGACATAACAAGAACATGAAAACTACATGTCTGCAAAACAAATTGAAATTTTTTCTCCTCCCACTCCTTTGAAAGAATATGTGGGGTGAAACATGAAAATTCTCAACAATCCCTGTTTTGTGAGATTGCAAACATTTTAAGTGATTATCACACCAGGTATTTTCTTGACCACACATGGCTTTGACACTCTTTTAAACACAAACATACCCTCTATTACTTGCATGGCATAATGCTGTAAGCACCATGGTGCAGCGATGGTGGGTAGGCTCTCTTCTTTTTCTTCCTAAACACAGGAATTCTCTAATATTTGAAGTACACAGGAAGGATCTGTGCAGGATGGTCCCATTCTCCCACTCCTCTGCTGCCTTTCTTTCCTTTCAGTTAATTCAGTAAAGCCTCATTAGTGTCAGAAGGTAGAAGATGAAGTCATGCAAACCAACACACCTTAAATCACTGGGCAACAAAGGAACCCTGTTGATCTCCCCAGACTTTTCCACCCAGGAATGAAAACCCACATGAGGCACACCAAATGCTTCTGCTTGTAACAGAAGTGGCAATTCCTCTTTTTGGGCCAAATGCTACTCTTAGATGCATACATAAGACCCTGCTGAGGAAAACAGAAGACAAATGGAGCATCAACTAGCAGAATTTGGCCCAGAAATACCAGAATTCCTAGACCTGTTGATTGACTGCAATGGTGGCACTGAGGTTAATAATCACACTAAAAAGTGATGTCCCCTACCATAATATATTTACTGTGAAAATCTTCCCCACGGCACAGGCAGAAGCCTCTCCTATATTTCTCCTATTCCCATCTCAAGCAAATTTAGGTGACATGTCCAATGTGCAACACATATTCACAAAAAAAAAAAAAAAAATCAGTTTGGATGTCTCTGACAGCAATAATGTACTCTCAGTAAAATGAGACAAGCAACACATTTTCTTGCTGAAACCTATTAGAAGCTGGGAGAGATGTGAAGAGCCAGATTCTCAGCTGCACTGAGACATTTTGTGTTGCTAGAACAATGGGACTAAAAGGAGATGGATCTTCCCACAGTGCAGTTTATTCCATTGTTGGGAAATCTGTAGCCCCAGTGGCTGCTGCAGCTGGTGGCAGGCAGAACACTAAAGACAGGAGATGACAGGACCAGTATTGCTGTTCTCTGTCCTTGCAGGCTATAGACAAACAGCTGGTTTAGCTTAAAGCACCACCAAGCCTTTTTTTTAACTACTCATTACTTAGATCAAATTAGAACTAGGAAGCAGCAGCCAGCTCCATTGTCATCCTTCTACCTTGTATCTGCAACTGGCAGCTGTAGGGTACTGCTAAAAATGCTGAGAGAGCTGCTGCTTATCCCCATCAGAGATTCAGGAGGCTGTGCCGTGCCTGCTGCTGTCTTGGCAGGCAGCTTCCTATAAAGAGGCACTCTCTCTTTCTCTGATGTAAAAATTAACTCCACTCCTAAAAAACTCTGATTGCACATGTACCTTCAAAGTCCTGGGGGCAAATAAACCCCCTGTGTGCTCCTCTGAAGTGGCTGCTGTGTGGTGAAGTGAAATGGGTGTCTCCAAACCCCCAGTCCATCGGTGGAACTGTGTGAGACTTTGTGCCTCACATGTGGACAAGGAGGTCTCTGCTCACTTCTCCCTCAATGATAGGACAAGCGTTCTCTCTCTCTTCTTTATCCATCCCATTCCTTTCATGAAACTGTTTGGAGCTTTGTGACTGCTGCCCATCTGCTTTTTTGAAATTGTCTCATGGTTTCAACTTTACTAGGAGGGAGATAAAGATGTACACTCACTGCCCTGCATGCAGCACATTGCATCGTTTCATTAAGAAACAAGATTTAACATAAAATCAAGAAAAGTAGCTAATTTGGTTGTGTTCTTAATGCTGGATTTACATTATTGTGACACCACTGATGCCACTTGCTCATAGAGATATGACAACTCCCAAGGTTTACTGCTTTTTTGAACCCCTGTAACCAATTACATCAGGACAAGGCACGTCTAAATTGCTATCAGTAGAAAAGCAGCATTTTAAAATCCCTTTGTGGGGTATGTATCACTTCAGATGGGTCTGAGTAACCATGAATCAAGCTTTGAACCTCTTACCACATGTTAGGAGTCCATCTAAATCTTCTCATCCTCTCAGTGAAGAACAATATCTTTCACCTGAAGAGACACTTTTAAGTGGCAAAATGGATTAAAAGGAAAACAGGGGGGGAAACAGAATAATAATAAAAAAACCCTTCAATCACTTAACTCACAGATGCAACTAATTGATTTGAGGGTTGGCAGGGGAGTGCCATGTCAGGTAGTTTGATGTAGTAATTAATGCAATCATCCCTCTTTGTTATTATTTTAATAAGGTAAACACCCTGTTAAAATAAACTGAAACAGTTGTCTCTGGCCCAGAACTTGCAGTTGTGGTGAGTAGAGTAATAACCCCACAATGTAAAACTTGGACAGGAAAGAATGAATTAGTTTAATCCCCAAAGGTTCTTACAGCAGACTTTTGAAGTTTTAACTTTAGAGTGGAAAAGGAGATCTGAAACTTGGGGAGTATTCACCCTGTGGCTCCTGAGAGAAAGCAGTGTGTCTGCTTGAGCACCCTGAGTCCAGCTAATAGGGGCTGGAGATAAACTCAGTTTCTGCAAACACTCACATGTGGGCTTATCTGCACTACCACAAATGGTCCCATGATACTACACATTCATACTACATACATACTACAAGTTCAACACAGGCATAAAAATCAGCACTTGCACAGGTATCTTCTGTATTGTTTTGGAGTATCAGTATGAAGAAGGAGAGTTTCAGTTTTGGTTTTAACTTAATGACTGTTTTTTAGAAGTAGTTTCCAGGAAAACCCACTCTCAGTAGCATGATTCAAAGGGCTGCTTTATTTGTTTGGGTTTCCCGCTTCAGGTTTTCATTCCAAACAACAGAATTAAGAAGTTGTGCTGTATTATTAAGCATGACTTCAATAAAAAGGAGTTGCTGAAACACAGCAAAATGAGAAAAAAAAAATCCTGGTGTATAGTAACAACATTTTTCTTTCCTATTAATTTTACAATGATTTAACTGTAAGATGTGTGCAACTCAGAATTTTATTCAGGTATTTGACATTTTGCTTAGTTCCTAAACCCCCTTGTTTTAGTGGTTTTACCTAAAAGGCATAAGCTCTCCTTTGGACTGAAATCTTTGCACATGGCCTGAAAACTTTCAAATACTTTCGTACAAAATCTATCTGGCTTCTTTGAGAAGTCTCATGTGACCAAAAGATTTGGGTTTCTTTTCAGCTCCTGCTCTTCCCAACAATGCCTCAAGCCTTAATCACCTAAATGATAATTTACCAGATTCCCATAAGATACAGGTCCAAAGACAAATTAAATCACTGGAAATGCATGAGAAATTTTTGTGATGAATAATGTAGTTTCCAAGATGGCAAGTGCAGGGCATGTTGTACCAGGGTAGATTTACAATGCAAATGGGTTACAAGGGGTTATGGCCTCTTTATTCATGTCAGCCAGCATAATGTGCTCAGGGTGTTATGGGCAAAATGGGCTTCATTTGTGAAATTTTTACTTTATTACTTACTGCCAATTAACATAAATCTCTGATTACTAATTAGAGAGTACTGAGAAAAGTTGGGTGGGAGAGTTGATCTGCAGGAGGGTAAGAAGGTTCTGCAGGGGGATTTGGATTGATGGCCCAAGGCCAATAGTCTGAGGTTCAATGCAAAATGCTGGGTCCTGCATTTGGGTCACAAAAATCCCAGGCAGCACTACAGGCTGGGGCAGAGTGTCTGGAAAGCTGCTCAGAGGAAAAGGTGCTGGTCGACAGCAGCTGAACATGAGACAGACAGAAGGTCAATGGCATCTCAGCCTGTATCAGAAACAGTGTGGCCAGCAGGACCACAGGGCAGTGACTGTACCTCTGTTCAAGGCCACACCTTGAATCCTGTGCTCAGTTGTGGGCCCCTCACTACAAGAAAGACATGGAAGTGCTGGAGAATGTCCAGAGAAGGGCAGTGGAGCTGGTGAATGCTTTGGAGCACAATTTTTATGAGGAGTGCCTGAGCAAGCTGGAGTTGTTTAGGCTGGAGAAAAGGAGGGCCAGGGAGAACTTTATTGTTCTCTACAACTACCTGAAAGAAGATTGTCATGAGATGCAGGTTGGTCTCTTCTCCCAAGTAATAAGTGACAGTTGCACCAGGGGAAGTTTAGATTGGCTATTAGGAAAATTTCTTCATGGAAAGAGCAGCCAAATTCTGGAACAGGCTGCCTAGGGAACCACCACTAAAATACCTGGAGGTATTTAAAAGAACTGTGGATGTTGCAGTTTGGGACCTGGTTTAGTGGTCACACAGCAGTGCTGCGTTAATGGTTGGACTTGATGATCTTGAAGGTCTTTTCCAACCTTAACGAATCTGTGATTCATGCCCTCCTTCTCCACTAGTCATTGCCTGCTATCAAACCCCTGTTATTTATCCTCAGTGCACAGGGTCCCTCTGCAGGTTGTGCTGTCCCCTCCATAGAGACCTCACCCAGGGCTGTTCATTCAAGTTCTTCCAGGGTTAGTATTTTTACAGGAAAAGCTTCAGAAAGCTGAAGACTGTCCTTGCTATGTTGAATAGAGAGAAGTATTATTCACAGCACATGGTTGTGTGTGCTCCTTAATAAGCTCCAGTGCTTTACTCCAACAGAGTGTTTTCTTGTCAAATTTTAAATTTGTCATTTCTAAAATGGTTGAAGCCAAGAACAGAAATAGTCTGCATAGTCCACAGAGAAAGCAGTTGAGATATGTATGTCATAGAATCGTAGAATGCTTAGGGTTGGAAGGGACCTTAAAGTCAAAGTTATATATAAAAGAGTAAGGATGCTACTTAAAATAACTTTTAATTCTGTTGCTTTCACTCCTTAGCTGAAAGTCTTCATTCATATTCCTACAGTCGCAGCCTCATATTTGGTTTCTTGCTGAAAACGGTCAGCTCTGAAATAGGAAAATTAAGAAATCACCAGAGCAATGCCCGTTCCTTTCTCTTCGGGCACATTTGCAGGCAGAGTGAGAAACCAGCCCCTTGAACCTCTGGAACTCCTCAGTCCGCTGCGCCAGACGAAAGAGCAGCTGCGGGAAACAAGAGCCATTCCGTGGGTCAGGGCAGCATTTCCCCGTTGTTGCTCCCCTGGTGTTTTGTGGCTCTCCCACCAAAGTCAGGAACGGTTCCCCGTTCCGGCAAAAAAACTCATTGCTCTGTCTCTTTCTCCCATGAAACCCAGTGACCACGCAGCCACGGCGCTGGCCGACTCGGGGAGGAAACAATTCCAGACCTTTTGGTAGCAACTTTTACCTTTGCTGGGGTTTGATCAAGTAGTTGTCGGCCGGATCAGTTCACGGGGCACTTTGCCCCGTAGCCACCGGGACAAGGAAAAACGGAGGAAGGAAAAACAGCAGCACCAGCGGTGCTGACAGCGGCCCGCGCCCCGGGGCCGATCCGGCCGGGCTGAGCGGGAACCAGCGGGGCGGCCGCCTGAGCTTCCCGGCCGCGCCACAGGAGGGCACGGCCGCACCGGGAACGCGCCGACACAACCTGAACGAAATGAGCCGTGCCGAGCCGAGCCGAGCCGGGCCCCATCAGCTGTGTGTCCCGGGGCGCCCAGCCTCCCTCGCCCCGCCGCGCCGGGGCTGCCCGCGGCCGGTCCCGGGTAGCGCGGGTTCGGGCCCCGGGCATGCCCCGTCTGTGCAGGGCCTGTGCGGCGGAGCCGGGCAAACGCACCTGCCCGAGATGGTGCAGAACTTGGGGTCTCTCCGGGTTTGCCCTCGGCCACCGGCCCGTCTGGAGCGTGTGGGAGCGGGGCTGGTGCCCGCCGGGCTGGGATGGCGGCAGGTGGGGGCGTGAGAGAGACGGGCCGTGCACACTCACCGCCGGCCCCGGGGCTTGGGGCAGCGGTCTCGGCAGTGTCCGTGCGGGAACTGGGAGATTTGTGGAAGGCCGAGAAGCATCTCGGCCCATCTCGGCTGTCCCAAAAGTGTGTCCCAAAAAGTGTGCGTAAACAGGGCGCCTGTCAGCAGAGCTGACTTTTCTCGGTTGGGCAAGGCAAGCAGAGAGGCATTTTCCTCTCCCAGGCCCCTGCACTTATGTGGCCGGCTGTAGGCCACAGCTCCGTGCACGTGGGGCGAACCCTGCGGAGCGCGGCCGGCCGGGCCCTCGGCGCGGGTTTGCAGGGCGAGCGCCTTGCACGCTCCCCTCCCATTATTACAGGTGAGGCTGAGGCAGAAGGGGGCCCTTTGAAAACACGGGGGCTGAATTTTATAGTGGACTGAATGGGCATCGGAGAGTAAATGTACCTCTAAGGAAGGAACGCCGAGAGGACCCTCTGCCAACCATAATAATCTGTGTGACTAACAGGGAACACCGAGAACTGTTCCATTATATCATGAGACATTACATCGTGCTTAAAAAAATAGTCTTTGATGACATGCAAAGGATTGGCAAGTGCATTTCAGAGAATCCTCCTTCATTTCTTCAAGGATTTCAACCCATGTTCATTATGTTATGCATAATTTAACTTTCTCAGCACTTACATTGAACTTGCTGCTATGGGTTTTACATGTTCATCATTTAAATTTGGGGGAACAGAAGGTGTATGAATTTATTTTTAAAATTACTCATTTATAGTTCCTTGGAGGAATTAGAAACTGGAACTTCACAATAATTTTGCCGTGTATTTCTAGACCTCGCCCAACACGCTGCAGTTTTGCAAAATGCCAGATATTAGCAAAACTGTTTGCATTTAGTCTCACAAAGCCTACAGAGTAATATTTCCATATAAAGTATTACGATATCAGCTCTCATTTTTTGGGCAATTTTAATATCACGGGTGTCAATCAGGAAGGAGATTGTTGCCTTTATTACAATGAATATAGTGCAAAACAAAGAACTTTTCAGAAAATTAATATGCTCTGGGGAAATTCAATAAATCTTTGTGAGAAGAAAACGGGTCATATATAAATATATAAAAGCTGGCTGTGTATTGTGCAAAACTTGCTTAGTGCTAAAGGAATAAATGTATTATAAATCAATGGCGGGTCCCATAGCACATTATAGCATATTTTATTGGGTTTTTACCTTATGGTAAGGTCTTTTATTAAGAGTATATAAGAGCACACGCTGCTGAATACCTTGTTTTTCACAGTGCTCTATACATAATGGAGGTTTTTTTTTTTTACTTGTTTCGTTAAGCATTCCTGTAATTAATGCATTTAATGGGAATCCAGCAGTAACAAATATAAAATTTATTGTGGTTTTAAAAAAACTGCTTCTGTTACTACATTTTCCATTGCAAATGGCAATGACCAAATTCCTCAAAATATTTCTGCACTCACCCCAGAAATCTCCTGCTAAAACAGGTGATGTTTTCAACTGTGTAATGGGAAAGAAATGCCACATAAATAATCCCTGTGAAGGATTCAGTATAAATCCAAAAAGTGTCTTTAAAATAATCCTCAAACCTCTCAGTCTCAAGCTTGATAAGAAGACGTCTGTATTAGCACTGGAGCTTGCTGGGTGAGTTATTAGGTGTTGAAAGACACCGTCTAAGAAGTCTGACCCATCAGAATTTGAATGTAAAAGGCAAGTGACAACTTCATGAATACATGAAAAGCCTTAGAGCCCGGTCCCAAAGCCCTCTTTCCCTGCCTGAAAAGCCCGTTTATCTTCGGATGAATAAGAGTTACAGAATTGGAACCTAAGGAAAAAATCGTTGGTATCCGTGGCCAAGGGAATGTCTCCCTCCCACCCATTTGATTAGAACCATGTGCAAGTTTGGCTAACGAGACTGTAGGGCTTTCCCCTCGTCTCTGTGGATGATTGTGGCATTTTATTTGAATGCTGGTATGGTTTCCCATTCCTGTTCTTTGCAAGCTTTTGGTCTGGGCAAATAAAAAAGGGGATGTCAGAACTGGAGAATCTTTTTACGACATATAAAAATCTTCCCATCTAATCCAAGAGGAAATCGTAATGTGAAGAACATCGGTGTTTTAATGGCCTCCTAATGAGGATGAGCTTGGCCAGAGCTTTGAAGAAGACAAATGGAAAGCAAAACAGCTCATTTCTCCTTGAGGGCAAGGATTATAGTTCTTAGGGAGGACTGCATGGATATGCCTTCGGCAGGTAAAGCTTTGCCTGCCTGCAGTCTCCTGGCAGGGCCCTGATGTACGGGCTGTTGGCAAGAGCAGGAAAGGGGGGGGGCAGGAAAGTGGGGGGCGTGCTCACACTTTCTGGTTTCTCTGTCAGTCTATTCCTCTCTGTGTACTGCTGGGAAAAACGAAGACAATTATATTTACCTAAATCCCTGGGTAATTAAAGCACTAAATTAAAGCCTGAGAAGCACTTGAAACTTTCAGATGAAAGAGCCCATAGACAGACAGCCCACTTGTAACCTCACATGTCTGGGGTTCTCCCTGAGGTATGGGAATGCACAGCAAACACTCTGTATAGCCGCAGATAGGTGATCACATCTAATTTAAAAACCCTCATTACTCCCTCCTGACAGGTTTGGATGTTTGCCTGCCTAGTTCCAAGGCCAGTGTCGATCCATTTAAAATTAATATTTTTCATTCCTCTCTCTGCCGTGTGCATTTAAAAGCTGTCCTTGGCTTTCCCTCCCAGCTGCTGGCTCCGATTAACCCAGCAGCAGTGATGGAGCTGTGCTTTGCAGCTCTGATGGGTTCCTACTGCTCTCATACCGCATTAGAAGTAGAGTTTTCCTGGAAAAGGGCCTGCCTTGCTCCTGACTTCTTCTATGGCTTCAGCAAGCCAAAGGGTCTTAGTTTCCAATTGGGAAAAACAGGCCTTTCTCATCCCGTCCCAGAAACAAGCTGTGAGTGCCAGGGGTGTGGATGTTGTGCTTCCTTCTGTGGCCACTGTCCCTTGACGGGGCTCAGCCCTGCATGCTCCCCTTGCTCAGCGTGGGCTTGCAAGGAAAACAAATGTTTTTGTGACCAGATCAAGATGATACTTCTTTTTGTTGCTACTAAAAAGGATCTTTGTACAATTCTCCTGGAGTGACATGAGGCATAACATGACAGAGGAAATTGCTCTCATGGAGATATGCATGAAGGTCTTTCTAATCAATTGAAAACGTTGAGTTCTGCTCTGGAAATCCACTTAAAAAGAATTTAAAAGCATATGGTAATTAGTAGCTTGGGTTTCCCTGACTCTGCAGAGTGAAGATTGCTGACTTTTTGAAGGCAGAACACAGGTCATGTTTTAAAGCTACTTTCGGCTTCATGGGCTTTGGAGGGGAAGGACAACTCTTGGTAAAGCCTTAGTGATGGGTCAGGATAGAAACCTCACAGGAACAACGGGGTAGAACCACTGCCACTAATGGCACAAGATGCAGACACCATCTCACCTGAGTTTCTATCTGGTGCCCTGGGCACAGCCTGGAAGTACAGCTTCACCGTGCTGCAATTCACAAACATTTTGGCCATCTTTCTGTTCTCTGCTCACTCCCTGCCCACTGTCCTTCCTGCCCTTGCTAGGCTCTGCACACAGTGAGCTGCATGGTGTGCCAGACCAGTTTAGCTACACTGGCAACATGATATTTTTCCACTGCATTTTTCCCTAGATTTAGTCCATCAGATTGGCTTGAGGCACAGTCAATGGCAGGGCATTGGTTTAGCTCAGCTTTTACAGTGTAGTGGCACGAGTCATCTGCAGTGCCAGTGCCAAGTGTGTCAGTACAGTGGGAGCCCTGCAAACCTCACTGCCGGCATGGCCAGGATGCTAACACATGGTATTTCTGCGGAATTGTGGGGCTGTCGGTGTTCCCCCATGCCCTTCACCTCATCCCACACAGTACTACCACAAAGAGGTAGCAGAAACACCTTCACAAAGGGCTGATAGTGCCTCAGCTGTTCTGGGGAATGAGTTTAGGATTGCAGGAATTAGGCACCCAAAGGGGCTTCAGTCAGTGCAGGTTGCATTTACTCCATCTAAATGGTAAAATCTTGCCTCTAAAGGCAGCCACCATTGCAAAAAGACACTGGTAGCAAAACTACCACTTCTTCATCCTCCCCATCCCACTTGTGAAAACTGCCTTTCATTCGGACTTCTTCATCCTCCCCACCCCACTTGTGAAAACTGCCTTTCATTCTGACAATTTAACGTATAGATCAAAGTACAGGGAGCAGCCACAGCAAAATGCCAACAACAAAAAACCCAAGTCAAAACAATAGCTGATGTTGTGATACCCTACACAACCCAGCGTAACCGGAGTCCACAGCCATGTCCCACTGTGGACAGTTCCTTTTTTCTATCCATGGCTACGTGTTGTCTTTGTAGCACAGCTTCTTGAAGCTAAGAAAAACTTCTACTAAGCTGGAATTGGCTCAACCACCATATAACACGGAATGAAAATGATTAGTGGAACAAAAGGGAAAGTGCAAGGAGGATATAGAGTCCTTCCATACAAAGCCTCCTGTCTTCCTATGGGATCCATTATAATCCAGAGGGCCCCAAATTTAAACTAATCAGTTTCTGCCTTTATTTATTTTTTCTCGACTCAATTTCCTACATGAACTGGCCAGTTATGTCAAATATTTTTCTTTCTTTTAAGCTGACTTGCTGTCAGCTGAATGCAGTGCCCTGTGGAAACACCTGCTGACCTGCTGTATACACACATATACAGACACTCATCTCTGCTGTCTGCATCTATATATCTATATTGTCTATAGTATCTATAGGATCTATGTCTGCCTGTCTATACCTGTATGTCTCTTTTTCTTGTCTCTTTTAGAGGAGGACCCACAGGTTGCAAATTCCTCATCTGCAAAATACACCTTCAAGATTCCCTCTCTTTTGGGAAAGGCAGCTGCCTCATTGTTTCTAGTTCAGACTGCTCTGGCTTGCTCTACTGGCAGGTCCTGGGGGAATGGGCCGATCAGGTTCACTAATGGTCGGGCTCTTGTGGTATTTGCTTACCTAACACAATCAGAACACACATCTTAAATATTTTATCAGCTTCACTGGGTCATTCTCATACTGTGGCATTGTATTGCTGGAGAATAGAGCAGGCTGGAGGAAAAATAGTGCTCCATAATGCTGCAGAAAGAGAGTTTTTAAGCGCATGGCAGCACGAATGCCCTTCTTAGAGCCACTAAAACAAATGTCCCCATTGCAGCACAACAGCTCAGAGGTGAAAAAAAAAAAAAAAAAGAAAAAGTTAGAGCAATTGCAATAACAAAGCAGACCAAAGAATTGAGCAAATAGTCCCAGATCGTCAGTTGTTGGCTCTAAATGGTAGTGGTGGTCCTGGTTTAACTTTGATCCCTCCTTTCTGATGCTTGGTTCATTTTCTTACTCCCTAGAATAAAATTCTCAATAATTTTTTGTGATGTATCTTGTGCCTATTCCCTGTGGGTAACCTCATAAATGCCTGTAAGTAAAGAAAATGGGTGTAACAGGTTAATTCTAGGGGTAGTCCCAGAGCTGGAGTCTCCTGTACTGGGCTCTCACTATTCTGGAGAAAAAAACATCCAATGCCTGCCTCCCGTTACACAGTGACTCCAGGTGGGCAGGGAAAGCTGAGACGTAAGTCTGTCCTGCAAGCCTTTGCTAGAGCTGTGGGTAGAAAGTGTTGCTGATGAGGGGACCTAACCAACCACTTCATTTCTGAGCCTGTCCCCAAGGGTTGCATGTGGGGAGATTCTCCAAAAGAAGGTCAGACATGCTTTGTCTCTTTCATGCTGTGACAGTGTGATAGGGAAGAGCTTTGCATCCTTGTATGTCCAGTGTTCCCTCTATCCAAGTATTTTAAAACTTTTTTCAACAAAAAAGCATTCGTGTCTACCATGTTTTTCCATCTTCCCACTGAAGGGTTTCTCTAGCACCAGTTCAATTCCAGTTTCTCAGCTCTTGTGTCTGTTTACATCTGGGCTCATGGGGCTTCACCACTCTCCCCTAGCTCCACAAACCTTTTCTGGGGAGGTGCGCGCTTTCTCCAAATTGCTATTGTTGCTCTGTTATGTTGCCTTGATTTTTGCCAATGTCCCTGGTGTGCCAATGTCCTATGATGTCCTCTGTGCTTGCTTTATCATCCCTACTCAAAGTGTGTGCTACATTGCCATTAGTTTTGAATGCCCTCATAGAAAGTAGGCTGCAGCCTGGGTTCAGGAAAAAGCTGGGACACGTTGAGCAGCTAAGTGGGTCCAGCCAAAGCACAAAAGGCTGGTGTGGCAGAGGTAAGGAGTGTCCCTGTGACACTGCTCTGACCAGTATAAGCTAGGGCAACCTTCTTGCTGATGCAGAGCATTCTCAACTTAGTCTAGTTCTGACTGCATCCCTGCAAAGTAGAAGGAAAAGAGTGTGTGCTCACACTGATTCATTTGCTTGCTAATAATAACTTTGTTATGATGTCCAGAGCAGCCTGGAGAGAGCAATAGTAACAGTGGATTGCTTGGAAGAGGAACAAATGCTAGGATCAGGTTTGGGAAACCATGAATCAGCTGTAAAAGGCAGTGTTACCTCAGCCTGAATACATCTTGCTTAGCTCATACTGTCAGGTGTAAATATAACTGTGTGGACAATAAAGCTATCCTGTGATACGTCTTCAATATGCACCTATTTTTACAGATATGATGATCCTGTTTCAGTATTTGGCCCCAGAGCAAGAGCCCTGCTGTATAAATACATGTTAAGCAGTGGCATGACATCCCTGCTTTAAAAGCAATGCAGGAGTATGTGACCTCAGAAAAGGATCCAGCTAATGCCATGCCTTGATGTTTGGGGAAAATGTCCCCTTAAAGAGGGACCCATGTGCACCCACTGCCCCATCTTCCAGCTTTTACAAGGGGAGGATGGGAACAGGGGCATGACTCTGCCTTTTTCCTACCCATTTTAGGAGGGTGAATGCTCTTGGCCAGATTTAGCCTTTTAAAAACCAGGGGGGAGAGCAGCAGAAGCTGTGCCTGTGCCAGGGCCCCCAAGGGAGCAGCACAGTCACACTGCATGGGGCCGATATCCTGCAGTGTGACACCAGCACAGAGCGCTCGCAGGCAGGCTGATCCTTGTCACTGAGGCTACACCACTTGGGTCAGGCCCTTGCTCTGGGACTGCCAGCAAGACATCAAGTTGCATTAATCTACAGCTAATCTAATTCCCACTGGAGAGATGGGTTCATCCCGACTAACTTTAGATTACAGTTTACGCATTATTGTGCCAAGGTCTGTATTGGACCAATTTATAGTGAGAAATGAGGCTGGCAAGATAACAGGGGCATCACAATTAGAGCTAATTAACCCAGCAGGAAATCCATTTCCAGGCAGCTTTTGGCAAGAGGAGAGGTTGGCGGGATAACAAGCATGGAGTGTATTTTGATACAAGCACACTCCAGCTGCAAGGAAAAGTAAAGTAACGGCTTGTCTCATCCTTATGCGGAGGCCTCATGTCAGGCTCCACCACGTAAGTCTTTTTGTTTGAGGCTTTGCAGCCTCCCTGCTTGGAAGAAGTTCAGAGATCTTGTTCTTACCAAGTCACCTCATCTGCTGGAGGACAGTGGTGAGCCGCAGGGTCTGCACAGTGCCTCGCTCCTGCCACCAGACAGGAGTGTGCCCTGCACCTTGGTCCTCCTCCAGTTTGGAGGGACATGAGGGGTTGTAGGTCATAATAGAAATCAGTAGCTTGGTTTAATTGAGGGAGTTATATGCAGGTAAAATGTCTGGAGTATAGGTACAGACAAACTATTGCAATTATTTGTATTTGAGTGCTTTATTATATTGGAATTGCAGTGATATTATTAACATTTGTACAAATGCACAAAAATCCTTTCTCTTCTAGCTAGAAAGAGATGTAAAAATCTGACCTAGTTGAACAGTCTCAATGAACTCATTGTCCATTTGTAACAATAATGGGTTCACAATGCAACAAAAAGCTTAACATAAAATTAAACATATTAAATGCTGCAGCAAGTATTTACATTTATGTACCAAAAAAAAAAGTATCTCCTTCCAGTAAGGAAGGTGGTTGCTTTACAGAATAAAACAAACAGACATACAAACACAAAACCTTTGCATACAATACAAACAACCTCAAGCCCAAAACTTACTGTGACAGCACCTTTTTTTAATATAATATATATATATATATTTATATATAAACTTCGATAGTTTAGGCTTACTCCAAGCAGTGCTAAAAGTTCCTTAAAACCAGGACAATGGCAATAGTCCAAAGAAGCAATGTTCACTGAGTGCTACCCAGTGTTTGAGGAGAGCTGCTACAGAGAGAGGGATACAGAGCTCATGGCCATGGGCTGGGAAACACTAAAGTCCTTGGCAAAACTCTCAGTGGCAATTGTTCCTAACTCAGAAGAGCGAATACACCTTTCTTGCAAAGTAGTTTGTCTTGTGGAAGCATGCTAAAGGTGATCTGTGTCAGGTAACTCCTTGCAGTCTCAGCTCTGTGTGGTGGGGAAAATACTTCTCTGAAATTTCTTAGATTCCAGCAAGGAAAACATTTCACTTGAAATACCCAATCAATCCTTCCTCCCACCTCCCTTGCCCCAGGACACTGCTGCAGTTTCTGCAAAGACAGAAGGAGCTTTCAGTTTTCATTCAGAAGGCTGTCACACAGATTTTTAGTCAAGAAAGATATTTGGGTCTAAAACCCTTACGGCATCAGATGGCAGGCTCTGACCATGGGGTTTGTGAATAGTTCCACCAGGTGCAACTCAGCAATACCAACATTTAACTTGCATAAATGTAGAACTGGAGATCCTGAATCCCAGGTATTACACATTGATCTAAATATAACGAGTTGCACTTATTGATTCCAGTCCAAGGAGAGCCTGGAAAGGATCAGATTTCCACTTAGAGGATCAATCTTGTCTCTGAGTGTGTGTGAACACTGACATTTTTGGCCTCGTGCAGTTTAGGATTTGCTATAAAGTCATTTTGAAAGCTATGGAAAACCAATAATGGTGAGCAATTTAGCTCTAAAGTGTAAAGCCACTGATAAAACTGAGAGATAAATGTAAGCTCTAGGAAAAAAGGAAAAAAGTTATGGATGTAAACAGTCTCTTTTCTCTACTCTTTTCTCTATGCAGTAAGGTGATGGTTTCAGATGTTGGAAAATTGAACTTTTTTTTTTTTTTTTGTGTTCAAATCGCTTGAGATTTTATTGCTTTTATTTGTCCTTAGAAGCTTTTTGTCTCTTCTTTTTTTTTTTTTTTTTTTGTTTTTAAAGGTGCTGTCCCTAGTCAAGTTATAAGGCAACATATTTTATTGATTCAGAACTCTAATACATAGTATGGCCACTGTTACCACTGCAGCTTTGCAGCTACTGTGAGTTGGACAACAGTCAAAGTGCATCACAATGCACAACAGAGCCAGTCTCCTGACCTTACGATATACAGGACACTTTGGTTCTTGGGATGAGAGATTATAAATGTAGCTTAGATGCCGCCTCACATCACACACATTGCATAATAAAACATTTATATGCTGTCATGAAGAGGGTGTAAAGTCTAAGTCACACTGCAGACTGGCTGGTCTCAGCTTCTCCGCTCGGGCAGGTGTGAGAGACAAGTTGTAGATATGCCACCAGTGAAAGCATATAAATGTATCTGGTGCAAAACTTTTACAAGAGTATTTATAAATGATTCAACAAGGGAGAGCAAGAAAGAGAGCAAGAGCTAAAGTGCAATTTTAAAAGAATATAAATAATTGAAATGTAGAAATAAGATACTAATTAGTTGTAACTGGTTTTGTTTTATAGGCACAGTTTAGGTTTTATGTCTACAGATCAATTTTTTTCTCTTCTTCCCCCTCCAGTAATTTTCTCTGATGTATAATGGAGCTTCAATGGTCTAAATCTAAGGAACACTGCTTAGTAAGAGGACTGAAGAGGCAATGATAAGGCAGTATAGTGCAACTCACTATGTGATACTAGACAAAAAATGAGGATGGGGTTAGATCGTCTGCGGTGATGTATAAAATCAGCCTTAAAAAAAAAAAGCAGAAAAAAAAAAGACAGGCTTTCCAGTTATATGTTGACTCATGCTTTCTAAAAGGAGAAAGCACATTTTGCAATACAAAGGAAACAACTGAAGGTTTGTAATTTGTTTCATTGTTACAAAAAAAAAAAAAAGGAAAAAAAAGCAGATGCTGCTTTAAGGAAAACATTTAATTCTAGGAATTTCTGTACAACTGACCTCAGCAAACTTTTCCATCTTAGATGGATGACTTCTGCTTGAGACCCTGAAAGATTAAGATGCACACACACACCTAGAGTAGTTTATTGCAAAACTAATATTGTAACTTTAAAAAAAAAAAAACAACAAACAGATTCTGTACAAGAATACTGTTCAAATGGAATGTGTTAAAATAACATTTATTAATAAATACTTTATAAAATTCTATGTGAATACTAAATTAATAGATTCCTGTTTTAAAATTGCTTTGGTCCTCATGAATTTTCATAAATTCACTCTATACGCTTTTTTTTTAAAAAAGGTATTAGCTGCTAAAAAGCACATTTTGCCTAAACTAAAAGGCTAATTTTCAACACTAAATACTGTTGCTTAAAAAAATATGAATCCTCAAAAGTTGGGCATTTAACAACAGTTATAGCTGGCTTGTTAGTTAACAGGATTGAGTCATCAACACTAAATCCACACACACTGAGGCACTGAACCATTGACTTTCCACTATTCAGAATATGGGCAGCAGACATTTAGCTTCATAGCAGGAATTAATTCCCAACAGCATGAAATTCTCCATAAATCCTCATCATCATCGTCGTTGTCCTTATAAAACACACCATGATAGCACACAAACTACTTGTCTCCCACAGGCAGCATTATATGAATATGGCTTGCATAAATTGACTTGGGGAAGGGGTGCTGGGGGTGCCAGAGCTGGATCACAGGCAGCATCATTTCTTTCTGATCAAAGTACTGGAGTTCTCCGTGGCTGAGATTTCCAACCTGCTTCCAATGTCACACCCAGGAGATGCTGGCTATGGTAGAGTAACACATCCTCCTGAACAAGGCACTGGCCAAGGCTCACCACCCTGCGAGTGCCCTGGAGAGTGGATGATGGAAGTGGTCTGAGTTGTCCTTGGCTGGCAGTGGGATAGGGCACAGAGCCTGGTGAGCCCAGCAACAGGCTAGATTGGCAGGGCAAGAGGAAAGTGGAGTAGTCTCCAGAAGTAGCTTGTGGAAAAGCAGGATTCCTCCTTGATGGAAAGAGCCCAGGAAGTGCATTTAGAGTGACATGTTTAGGAAGGCTGCCACTGACCACATGGCAGAAGGACATCCTGGAGACAGAGGGCTGGGGCTTCTCCCGCAGCCCTTGCTCAGGCAGTCTCCAGTGCCCAGTTAGACCAGCAGCTTGAGGAAAGGCTGCAGGATCACTCCCCTAGAAAACAAGAGCATTTTAATGTGGAAGCAAATCTGATGAATAATATAAGGTGCCTGGTACAGTTGGTCCTTTTCCTGATGATACAGCTGATATAAATATGCTGCATGTTGTCTTGGCCTGTGAACCTGCGACAGAGTTACAAGAAGCAATAGCAAATAGCTTTTCATCCTTTACTTATTTCCACATCACTAGCAAGGATTATACCTAAAGGCCAATAGTATAGAGAGGAGACATTTCATTGTAATTACACATTTAGGCCAACATGTGTGGTTGGCTTGCCTAGTTAGCATTAAAAAAAGAAATAATTGAGCTATATATAATACACATCAGTCAAACTGTCAAGTTGCTGAATTTAACTAAACTTAGGCAAGGTTTTTGTATTTTTTCCTTTTTTTTTTTTCTTTTTAATGTAGAGGCTTTCATTTTAACAGCTAAATATTTTAATTGAGGAGAATGAATAAAATGAAGCTAAACCGTAATTCTAGTGCAGTGTAGCTCAACTGGGTATTCTAATATTACCAACAACTTTGATTTTTATTTTTTAATGTGTTTAAGTGCTACCCATATAGAGGGAAAGTTTTTTAAATTAACCCTGCAATGGCATTTCCTTTTTTGATGGTGAATGATGAAATTCAGATGTAGGGGAAATGCTTATTTGGGTTTTTTACAGTGGATGCTCAGCTGGAACATTTTTCTCGACTGAATATTTGAAAAAAGTTCTCCTGGGAGCCATGATGAAGCAAAACCATTTAGCTATTACAACTGGAGATTAAAAAAAATTATAGATTCAGTATTTAAAACACTTTAAAAGTATATGTTTGTCTAAAATATAATAGAAAATCCTTTACATTTGTATTTTTTCATAATTTTTTTTGGTTCTTAGACTATATAATCAAGTCAAGATTTACACTGTACATTAAAAATCTTCTTCTTTTGAATGTATTTGCATAAATGGAAAGTGAGCTGTTAAAGAAAAGAATACTGATAAAAAGTTAGTCACCAAGATAAGAACTAATTCAGCAATGAGTGATGCTCAGAAATTTGCTTTCCCTTCCAGAGAGGCCCTACTCCTTACAGTGCCTCCTCACACTTCAGTTGTTTCACTCTTCCTCCCACATGGAGAAGACCCACCCTTTTAAAACCCATGACTCCTCCAAAGACCAAAGGCACAGTCTTTGAGGAAGAGAGTTTTGCTTCAGAACAAAGCATGTTTGGGGCTAGAGGATTTGCTGGGAATAATGTGAATTTTACTATTAAAGATGCAGCTCAAAATGTTTGAACGTTTTTTCACCAGCTCAGAGCCTGCTCCCTGGGCGAGCAGCAGGAGGTTTTGCCACTGACGGATTTGAGAGCAAAATCAGGTTCCAATATACAGCAAGGCAGCATAATTAACTGGCATCATCTCTGTCTGATTTTCCCATCAATCACGGGGACCACTCGGGGATGCAAATCAGTTGTGCTGAAGGGCAGGCTCAGAGTCCAAACAAAAACCTTAATTGTGGCATAAGGCTCTTTTCCAGACCCTCTCTGTAGGACTGTATTTTATCCCAAGTGTGGGACTTGGCATTCTTGCAGCATTTTTTAGCTGCTGCGTGCCTTCTAAAAATTATTTAGCGTCCTAAAGAACAATTCCTTACCCACACTAAATGGGTGTTAAGTGCCATTAAAGTCAGTGAAGCTACACTGCTGTCTGCCAGCTTGGGATCAGTTTGTGAACGTTTAAAGGAATGCCTGCAGAGAGAAGGTCTTTCCCTGGGAATTAAAAATGGCATTTTTCCAACTGGTCAGAACCATTACACTGATTTATTTCTCATTTATAGCCCATGAAGCCTGAGGCTGTTAGTTTTCGTTGCTAGAACAACGCAACCAGGTTAGGGAACAGAACTTTTCCAAATTATTATATACACATGGATTTTCCTACATTAATGACTGGCAGTGCAAAAAATTGCTGTAATTCTCAGGTGCTGCTCGCTATGCCTCTACTGCACCACAGAAGCTTACAGGGCTGCTAGCATCAACACAGCTGGCTCACCATCCTGCTTCACCTGCGGCTGTGCTGTTTTCGCCTTTCCCTATTTATTAAAAACACTAAATCAGGAGCATTTGTATTTTTTAAAAGCCAAATGCTTGGCGCAGCTCAACTGCGGGTGAAGAGCTAGTGAAAGCAGCAGCCGTGCCAAGAGTTTTTAGGTGGGCTTGAAGTTTTTGCTTGTTCATTACCATTCTTTGAGAAAAAGAGGGAAGTGAGAAAGCCTTGGAATGAAAAAAAAAAAAAAAAAAGCAAGGAAAAAAAGCTGGGAAATGAAAAGGGAAGGGAAAAGGAAGGTGTGAGAATAAGTGGAGGAGAAAAAGGCCAGGGTAGGGGAGAGAGGAGAAGGGGGAGGGCTAGACAAAAAAGCACGCTATTTGGGCTTGATTTTGTCCTGAAGCCACATCCTATATAACTGCTCTGAAAGAGGCTCTGAATGCAAGATGTGGTCTGCTGATAGCACAACGCTAACTCTTCTTTATTATGCTGTCAGCAGATGCCCTCGCTCTATATTTATAGCCTAATTACTCCTAGTTACCTATGCTTGACTCTGTTTAATACTTTTCATGCCTCACATTGGCTAACAAGCTGCAGTTTAACACAACTTTGTATTTCTGAGGCTGCAGGCTAGACTGGTGAGAAGGAAACATGACTATGTACAGAAACAGTTAGGTTTATAAACAAGTAACTGGTACCAAAAAATGGAGAAAGCACCAAAGCATTTCCCAAGCTGATAGCATATTAATTGCGTAACTCCCTTTTATGTAACTAAGTATAAAAGACATTTTAATAACTATAAAAATGAATAGCCAGAGTCTTTCAAGAACTGAGGAATCTTCCAGGCTTGAGTTACGGTTGCGAATGTCCTTAGCAGAGAGGACGCTTTGATACGGTACCACACTCCCCCAGCAGTTTCTGATCAACCACTTTTAAAGGATGGGGTTGATGTCTGTTCTGTGGCTGGCGAGCTGGGTGAGAGTGGAGCTTCCCACGACATCACTGACGGAGGACGAGGTCGTTATGGTGTTGTGCTGGATGACTTGCTGCTGGGAGCAAGCTGGGACCGGGCTTGCAGGAGGGCTGCTCTCAGGACCTGGGAAGGGAATGAGGGCACAGAGACAGCACACATTCATTTTTCCATCCAAGTGAAAAACCTAGGCTGGGTGATACTCTTGGAAATACTGATGACCTGAAGCATGCACAAGTCGCAGTATTTCAAAATATAATTAGTTATCCAACACTCTCTGTCTTAAGGTTGCTTTAGTTTTCGTTATTTTTTTTTCATGCCAGCTTCTCTGATATCAACCTGACTTCAGGAGCTGAGACCTTGAAAAAAGTCCAAGACCTTAATAACTGAAACTAATGTTGGGATAAAAAGTCTGATATCTTAAGGTCCTTAAAATCAGTTGGGATGCTTAAATGCTTTATTTGTTCCAGCAGGAATCAAAATTAGAGTGCAGTGCGCTGCAGCACAGAAAATCTAATTCAAGCAACAGCTGATAGGCATGTAATGCAATTATGTATTTTTTTCTTTGAGTACTGTTAAAGAGACAGATGCACAGTGGTGCAGAGGAGACAGAAATGGGCTCTATTTTAAAACAATGCCACAATCTAGCAAGCCCTGAGGCTCTTCTGAACCATCCTAGAGCGGAACAGAGAATTTGTCTCTAAATTACTGCACTCACAAAATGCATCAACTAGAAAGAATTGATTAAATGTCTCTGTTAGCTGAGAAAGTTTTGGGAAAAAAAATTAAAAAAAAAAAAAAAAAAAGAAAGAAAAATGAGAGTTAAAAAAGAGTTAACAAACCTTGAAAACCTGCGCCAGGCCTGGTCTGTGCCACTGTCAGAGCACAGTACCATTTTCGCTGGAGGGGACTGTAATGTTTTCCTTTTTAACTTTCCTTTTGAGAGTTATTTTAAGGTTCTGGCAGCGCCGTGCCCAGGAGGACTCTTGAAGGTTTGGAGCTGTGAGTTCAGGCAGGATCCTCCACAGGGGAGTGAGCGTCCATCCGTGTGCATCTCCTTGCCGAAAGGAGGGGTGGGGAAGACTAGCTCTGCTGTGTGGGATGCAAACCGGGGCTTTTTTGGTTTTGAGCGGGGCTGGATAAATAAGGGCAGGAGATTGGATGGCTCGGATGATGTTTGAGAAGACAGGTTCAAGTGATAATATGACCGAGAAGGGGTTCTGGAGGGAAGAATTGGAAGGTTTGCTTTCCTGTGAGGAGTGTGGAGACAGCACAAACATACCAGCTACTTACTTAGATATCCTTGTGATTCTTTCTGCATAGCTGTTATCGGACAGTCTTTATGTGTTAACAATAACTGTTTCAGCTGTGCTACCTCATTTTTCAGCATGGAAACCTCGTTCTAGAGAAAAAAGAGAGACTTTGGTTAGCAACAAAGCTTAAACCAGGCTGTTCCACTAAGCTTAAATCCAAGAACACAAAACCTGTTCCATAACTTTGAAAGAACTGAGCAAAAAAGGCATTCAGGTGCTTGTGTGCCGAGTTTATGTTAACATTTGTCGGTGACATTATTTTGTAACCTCTGAAGGCAGTCTGACAAATGAACTAACTTCACAGCACCAGAGATACTTAAAGCAATGTTTCAGTCCACTTGGGAAATGCTGGGGGTCTCTGCATGAGGCCAGGGGCAGGCCCATGTGGGCAAAGGCCACGTTTTCTCAGGGGCACGGTGGCAGGACTGCTGTCACCTACAGCTCAGCTGCAGCCAGTGCCTGGATGCTGCTCACACCTCTGAGTTTTGTGGGAGAACATTTTGGAGGAGTGCCATTCTACAAATGATTTTCTGCCCTTGGCAGCACACAGGCACACCTCTGCATGAAGCAGAAGTACTGTGCCTACCTTAAGAAAGACAGCCCTATAAGAAAGGCTTTTATTATCATATTAGAGGTATTTTCATCTATCCAGTTCATTTTCCTCACTGATAGACCGATCTGTTTGTGCTTCTATCTTGCTGGCTTTGAATGAGGGTTTAACTACATACCCTGCTCTGAAGAAATTTTTTACAGACATGTTAATGGCACTTCAGAAAAAAAAAATCCGCACAAAAAGCAGTGGCAAGGAAAGAAAATAAATACAACTCCATCTACTGAAGGCTTCTAAGTCCCAAGACAGCATTTTCCTGGCTTATCCTGCTAAAATGTAATTATTTCTTTAATTGAAGCACACACATCTTGATTAACAGACTGATTATGCCTGAGCTCCCGCTAGGAGCTGACTGTGCGGGGGCAGCCCCAAAGGCACCGTCAGTCAAGCACAAAGAGCCCCTCTGTGTCTTCAGGGGCGCAGACAGTGGCTCGCACCTGAAGCTGCATGTTTGTCTGGGTGAGCTCTTCTGCTTTCTTTTCCAGTGACATCACCCAGACCTTCCTCTTCTGTCTGCAGCGCGTGGCAGCGGCTCGGTTCCTTTCCAGAAATTTCCGCCTCCTCTCATCTGGGTCTTCGTCCACCACCCTCCTCCGGCGACCTCCAGTCGGCTGTGGTGGCTGTACCGTCTGCGTGGGCTGCATCTGCTGCGCCGCCGGCGAAACCTGCAGGGCAAGAAGATGTTTCACAGGGGGTGGTGAGGGGGGGAAGTTACAGAGGGGGATGCTGAAATGGGAAGGGAAATCTCATGCACTCTGCCTGCTCCCCAGCAAGGTCTGCAACAGGCTCAAGTCAAAAGCTGCACCAGGTGCCACTGAAAGCAGCTGCTGGTAAAGCCTTGCCATGGTCAAAGGGGAGATTTTTTTAAAATGATCCTCTGAACATTTTTTCCTCCTTGAGTTAGTTCTTAAAAACATTCACTTAGATGCACTCTCTGCCACTTCCTATTTCAAACCTGAAATGTCCAGTTTCTCTCGGGATCTGCTTTGATCAAAGCAGAGGACTGTAGTGGTCTAATTTCCATGTCTCTCTTTCTCCCCTTGGCCCTCAATTGCCTCCAAAATTTTAGGCCTTTCCTATTTCCCAAGCTTCACCATCTCCACCTCAATCTTTGCCATCTCTGGAGACAGGAGTTGCGGAGCTCTTCACGCCTGCATGGGGTTGGGAAGCTGTGGGCTGGGATTGCACAAGGACAGCAGACATCACTGCCCCTCAGGGGCAAAGGAACAGTTTAGGTTGAACTTGTGTTTTGATGAATTGAGCTTGAACCTGTTTTGATGTCCCTGCACTGCGTTGATAAAGGATATTCCTCTTACCAGTTTTCATCTAACCTGTGCTGTGGACGCTGTACGTTTTTTTATTCAATTTATCCCTGGCTTTGAGAGCAAAGGAACGCCACATCCAGTCCACTGCTACAAAACTACAGAAAAAAGATCTACTTATGCTTTTTCAAGTGCAGGAGAGTATTGATCTTGCTCCTGAGAGTAACTGGCCCGCAATATTACAGAAAAGGTGAATGGTGGGGGCAGTGCCATGTAAACTATTCTCCAATCAACTCCTGGGCAGATGGAACATTCCCATGTTCCTGTCAGGAACCAGTGCCAGATTTAATGTGACTGCCTGGGAATAGGCTTTTGGACTACTCTCCTGCCTCTCTGTGGCACCTAGGCTACAGGGTTCTGGAGACACCCTCTTTCTCCCTCTGCTTGTGGTCCGGGAACCCAGTCCATGGATCATATTGCTCACACGCAGCTCACATTGCTGCCGCCACTCCAGCACAGTGTGGAACACTCTGGAAACTTGAATTGTTGACTCAAAATTAACCCTCTTGTTCTGGCAAAGCCCCAAACCTCCAAGGTGCTTCCTTTTGACTCCAGGGAGTGGACGTACTTGGTGCTTTGTCAGACTGATCCCTGAATTTCAACTGCTGCAATTAATGTGTTTGCCTAACACCTCCGTCTGTCTCAATTAAAATGATACTATCGTCTTGAGTCTTGCGAAGTTGAGGTGGCTTTTCAGCCTAGAATCTAGTTTGCTCCCTCCCCCATCTGACTTGTGGCAATTGCAGTGGCAATTTTGTGTGTAATTATTCTGTACATCTGATAATGCTTTTTGCATAAAGCCAGATTCATTCCCAGCTTTATGTTGCACTGTCAGGGAATCTCTCTCACAGGAGCAGAAAAAAATTGTTTTTTAAAGAATAACCTTCTAAAAATAAATAAGCCACCCCACATTTTCTGACTGATTTTTAAAATTTCAACTTGCATGGACTCCATGCATGATAAAATATTCATAGGTTTGCTGATAAAATCTTCAACACCCTGTCCACACTGAGGTTGGAGTGCCAGGTCCATGGCAGCTGCAGTGGGCACAGCCCCCATTCTGACCAGCATCCTCTGGCTTCTGCCAGGACACTGCTGCCAAGGGATTCCAGCTGCTCCTTGTCCACCAGGGCTGGGCATGCTGCCTCTTTAGCAGTATGCCTGAGTGTAGAGATCTCAGAAGTACCTTTTAATGTCAACATCTCATCAGAGACCTTTCGTTTTCTCAAGCATAACACCTTTCCAGACTTCAGAGATCTGTTAATTATGTTTCCTTATCCCTTTTTGCTCCCTTTCTATTCAGCTTTAAAAATTCTTCTTCCTTACCTCTCTCAGTGAAGTCTGATACAAAGGCAGAAAAAAGTAACTACAAAATTTTATTTTTTTTAATTCCTCTCATATGGTCATATTCTCCTGAATGACTAGTGAATGATTTTATTTTCAGAATATACCAGGCAGTCTCTGGGTAGTCAGAGTGCATTTTCAGAACAACAAAATCTTCTCTCCATCTCAGGAAGATATTAATTATAAGGGCTGCCATTATTCCACTAATGTCATGTGGGATAATTAACTGACTCTTACTTGATAGCTCTTAACCCTGAAATGTTAGACTATATCTTAGTAACCATCTAAGCATCATTCTCTAGCAAGATTTCATTGCCCTGCCTAGGACATAAGAAAGAAAATGAACTAAAGATAAAAGTATAGGTTAATTTTGGTGTTCTTAGAGGATGCTAATCACGTATCCATAATGAAGACAAATATAGGACAGCTAAGAGAATGAAATGGCATCCAAACCCCAACTCTTCTTGAGCTATTACTCTGGCATGTTTGATAGAAAGAAATCTTTAGAGGACCAATACAGAATAATAGTATCATTTTTGTAGTAGTTGAGGCAGCATAGCTAGAACTTGGTAGAGTATCTCTCTCTCAGAAAGATACCTGTCAGAAGCTGATTTCCACTTTTATTCAATATTTATTTTTGTTCTTTGCAATTTACCACAAAACTAACACCCATTCACTCATTCTATGAAAACATAATGGCTTGGGCTTCTGTGTATCAAAATGGTAGCTGAACAGCATGAAATCAATTCTAACATTACAGAAGGCCACGGTGCAAAATAACAACAGTCTTGGCATGGGAGTATGCAGCTTACAGCAGCATGGACCATTCAGTCATCTGGCAGGTGTTTTGGAATGGAAGAATCTAGCTCAGAAGAATAAGGAGGTTAATAATTAGAAAATCGCACCATAAAATTAACGTCTGCTGGAGCAATCTGATCCCCAAAGAGGCCATTACCATGGGGACTATGGATGAGCTTTGAAAGTAATAACTATGTGGTTATTGCTTAGCAAGCCCCTTTTTTCCCCCTTCCACTGCATCTGTTCAGAAATCACTATTGCCTTTGCACCAGATGAGCAGATGCACAGCTAGAGCTCTGCTGCCTGGGGAAGCCACTGACCCTGGGATTCCTACTCCATCACCCTCTGTCTGATCCCCTTGGTGACACAGCCATGGACAAGGTGAAGATCTCCTTGATCTCCCATGGGGTCTGTTGCCTCCAGAAAACAGACGGTGCATGGCAAAGCTTATTTGACTGCACAGACCTAGCTCCAGAGACTGTGTGGTGCTGGACACAGGGTGACCCCGACACAGCTTTGTGGCTGCCAGTCAGCCCACCTACCCATGTGCCTGTATCTCTTCTTGCCCGCCTGAGAGTCTTTTGTGGTGCCTAGCTAGCAGGGAATACAAAGCACAAGAAGTTGAAGCTGTCCTAACTGGGTAAGAAAGTCAAGGCACCTATTCATGTGGGTATAGGGGAAGGCCATTGGCTCTTATCTGATCTGATCTTATCCTTAAAACTGTGACGTTTGTTTCCCCATGGTAGCTGTTTCCCCTGGTAGTTTTCATGCATTTAAAGTGGTGATATGGATGTTTTGCAGCAGTGCTCTATACCATGGGATCTGATGCCCTCAACTGCATGAACATCTTTATCCTCCCAACCTCTCAATGAAGGTTAAATGACTTCGCCCATGTCATCCATGGAGTCCTCAGTTGGCTAAGCACAACTTTATCCTTGCTCCCTGAGGGATCTCCAGTACAGCAATCAGGTTACTTTTGGTTTCTCTGATATGAGGTGATGTCTTTTTTATTGGAGTTTTTAAACAACTCCAAGGAAAATAACTCGTTAACAGATGGGAAAATAATTGAATTCACAAAGTAAAAACTGAAGTAAACTTAGGAAAGCTCTGGACATCTTCTCACAGGGGAGTCTGCTCCTCTCTTACTTAGACTGTTTTCTCTAAAGCTGACAATTCATTTTACATTAGCAAATACTTAAGGGAAATTCCATGTGCTTGCAGACTCTGCAGTAATAAAGCTAGATGTTAGTAAATAGTTAATGTTGTGGGACACTGGGATGTCAGCCAAATACTCTCATTTTCTTTAATGTTTTCTAAGAGCTTGTCTGAAAGGTACTTGCAAGCAACACAATACTTCACAGATTGAACTTCTTATGGCTGGCATTCCTCTTTGTGCTGACATTCCATGCACTGCCTGTTTGTCTTCTTAACTTTGCTCTCCAGACCTGACATGTTAGAGTGACTTCCCCCAGAGCTTTATTTTCTTGTGCGATCCTGATGCAGAAGCCTATCATCTTAAGACATTAACAAAATTCCTGTTAAAAATGACTCTGCTGAAGTTTGTTCTCACTAGCTCATTAGTTCAAGAAACATTCAATTCAGATATTGAATTATCCAAATTGCTGAAGCCTGGTCCAAAAAATTGAGTCCTCCACCTCATTCAGTGGAGACCTTCACTGACTTGTCACACGAGTCTAAATTGCTTTCTTTTTTTAAATCTCTCTCCTTGGACTGGCTTCACCCTCATTTTTTCTCCTGCCACAACATGCACCAACAGCTGATTTTTCTCTCATTCTATGCAGATGTCTGTCCTGTTCACAGTTCCTGGACCAGTTAATCTTTTCTAAGACAGCGTATCCTAACTTAGAACCACTTCTAATATCTCCAGTCTTGGATACCCCCCCGGCCACACATACACATACCAGTGCCATTTCATTTCACTAAAGACTTTGTTATATATTTCTGCAGGTAGAGCTCATACAGCTTGTTAAATCTTGGCCTGAGAAGTTCAGGTTCAAGCACATTAAGCAACATATATAACATGCCAATCTCTGTAATAAACCTCATCCATAAAAGGATATGTGGCAATCTGCAGAGCTCAGAGCACTGAAAAGCCTTGGAGCTCCTTATAAAGTAAGAAATTACAAATGTCTAGTAAATTAGGCAGCAAAACAAGTTGTTGCTTCACTCAATTTTCTAAATAAAGTTTGGGCATCCCCATCACCATTAGCACACATTTACTAGCAGCCCGAGGGGCTTGTATCTAACAAGACATGCATGCAAGAAGAAACAATACTGAGTTCAGGCTTTAACTCCACCCAACAGCAAAACTCAGCAACGCAGCAGGACATGAAGGTCTACCTGTGCTTGTCCGCCCGAGTGCAGCGGGGGGTGCGGTGAGGTCTGGTGGTGTGCTGGGTGTGCGTGAAGGTGCGAGTGGGAGTGGTGGTGGGGATGGTTCTGCTGGTGATGAGGCTGAGGATGAGGATGGTGTGCCGGATGCTGGTGCTGATGTGGGTATGAATGATGAGGTGGCAGTGTCTGGTGCTGATGAGGATGTGAGTGCATATGATGGTGCGGTGTCTGGTCCTGTCGCGAGCTCATCATTTCCATCATGTGGCCCATGGTGTTCATATTCCCGTTCGACATGGCAGCAGGATGATGAGTCAGTGCTGCCTTCAATCTCTGGAAAAGAACAAGGCAGAAAATTCAACATTTGTACATGATGATCTGACCAATCAGAAATGCTGTTGCAGAAATGGTGCCCTGTCTTGTGTTTTGAGATTTATTTAGATTTTTTTCTCTTGCTGTTCCTTTGATAAAAGCCATCTTACTTCAGTTTGAGAAAGAACACATTCTTGGGCTCTAATCTAGTTTTCCACTTTAAATATTTACAGATATAAATGTCTGAACTGAAATGTAACAGTTACAAATTTCCTACTGTGCCTGTGAGGAAAAATAGCTGTCTCTTTGGCCAGCTGAGTGGGGTAACTTCATCAAGCTTGTATTCTTGCAACTTTTAAAAATTAAAGTCTGATTAAAATAAAGACACAACAAAGTGCCTGTCTTGTTTCTACTTCAGGTATCATTTAAAAGACTTATTGGAAAATACATTGCATTGATGTGTTTTTCAAATTCAGGTGTCCTAGTTCTTTCATCAAAAAGGTGGGAAAACAATGAGGGTGGCCTCAACCTGATCCTCCTTTGCTGAAAAGTTCAAATATGTGTTGTTCTTTTATTACATGCTGAGTTCTCTCTGTTTTGTATGCCACATGTCACTGGATTGGGCCCTGAAATCTGTCCAGGGCAAAACTTTCCCTTTTATCAATGGAATTTGTCCACTTTCACCTGAACACAACTAAAAGCCAGTGGGAAAGGTTGGTCCAGGTTTGGGCTGTGGCATAGGGCCTTTGTGTACAAAGGATATTGTGGAAATACAGAATAAAAAAGTTCCCTTTCAGCACAATTACAGGGTTATTCCAAAGCTGTGAGCTGTACTGGCATATTACTGAAATTGCTGGCATCCTTCTTGAGTGTGCCAAAGGTAGAGCTTCACAGATGCCAGCTAGGAGAAGAGTTTCTTCCAAACCCATAGAAACCTCCTTCACATACATGGTTCCGCTTCTTGCTCAACATAGAGCATTATCTACAGGCAGCCACCCAAGCCCTCTTTAACTCCATTTTCAAAGAAGTCAATTGATTTACTCTGACTAGTGCAAGTAATTAACAGAAAATGTTAAGATAAAAAAGAAAGGAAGGAGGTGCATAGTATCACTTGATGCCAGACCCGCGCAATTTGAATAACCCATCAACTACCTCCTAATTCATTATCAAGCCAGAGGATAGAATGAATAGCAGAGAGCTCATCTGTAGGAGATGTCACCATAGGACAGTCAGTAAAAAAATGCAGTGGCAGGAGACAGAGAGATGAATGGTAGGAGACACAGAAGTGAGCCTTTCCGCACAGCAGTATCTATCTGTGGGTCACAGATGATTGTCAGAAGATCCTATAAGCCAATGTGACAAAAAATGCCAGCAGAGGAGCAATGGACAGGCTGAATTGCATCTTTAAAGCAAAAAGAGTGACTGCCAGGATACTCAGAACCTATAGATGGGGATTTCAGTCTATTTTGTTTTGAAATAACGTCTGTCTGTTGCAACACTGTGAAGGTAAAGGCTTCTGTTTTCAAAGCTGTTACTGTATTGTATTTGTACAACTGTGAGTGAGAAATAAACAAATTCTTAAGAGGAAAAAAATAAAAGAAAAATAGAAGAAAAAACAAAAGAAGGTTGTGGAAGGCAAAAAGAAGTAACATTCAATTCAAATGTCATCCGCAAGTTTTTGTATACATGTGCTTTTTCAGACTTCATGAAGGTCATTTTACTGAGACACTCTTAATAGACCTATTAATCTAAATTTGGTGACTTCTTTCACTAATGATCAACTGTCTGACCAAGACTTAAAAAAAAAAAGATATATTTGCAAAACACATCTCAGTTTGCAAGAATGAAGTCTAGACTAATATCTTTTAAGAAGTTTCCTTTAAAAAGTCTATCAGACCAAAACTACACGGTGTCATCACCCTGATGATCTTCCTTTAATAGAGGTCAAAGGTGACGGTGCCAGTGGGGTTAAGTACCTCCTTCTCTACCTCTAAAGTCAGAACAGAGGGCAATCTAGTATCAGTAGCAGTAACCCATCCTGGGCATCAAATGGAGGACTGGAGCAGCTGTTGTCCTTAAGGTTCCTGAATTCCAGTGCCACCATGGTTACTGCAAGCAGCTCCTCAAAAGGCTCAGAATAACTGGTGTTACCCAGGAGCGTACTAGGAAATACGGAGGGAAATGCATTAATAAGTCAAGTCTTTGTGTCACGTTTCTTCAACACTCACTGAAACATTTTTCATGGAACTGAGCCACCATGCACGTCTAAGACAAAGCACCAACAAAAACTGTTGTAACTTTGTTTTCTAAATCTAAATGCAAAATAACCAAGCTCTTATTAGCCAGCAGTTTTATGTGACAAATACCTTACAAAATCTACCATGTCTATTTGTCAAAGACCTCTGAAGCTGAACTACAGTATGTCTTCTAAACTGCAGACTTTCAAAGCAAAAAAAAAAAAAGAAAAAAAACCTTAATCTGTGGATAAACTTTTTTTTCTCAGCTGTAAAAACTGAGGCTTACTAGTGTGGTGCAACTTCAAGGGGAATAAATTATTTTGTTTTCTTTCTGTAGCCCTTCTACCACATCCATTTATTTGAGACAACAAATCAAGAGAGACAGTGAGAGGTCTGACATGCAGCTGGTTTCAGTCAATAGGGGTCATTTCCATTTGGTCTGTGTATTTTACAAGCTCCTTGTTCACTGTTCCCAATGGGAGGGTGGGCCAGCTTCCCTGGATCCCAGTCCTGGTAAGAAACCAGCTCTCTACATCATCCTGTCCCAGGGCAGCAGCCATCACCTCCCTTTAACTTCATGCTTAGATCAGCTCCGCAGCAGCAAGAGCCCTGTCCATGCCCACATCTGGAGCAGCCTTAATCTTCCAATAACCAGTCACTGCTGCCCATCAGAAACATTCAGGGAACGATAAACTTTTTTTTTTTTTTGTTTGGTCTTCAGTGAGATCAATTGTTTTTGATATTTTAGTTAGAGCAGAGGGAGGAAAAATCACCAGAACTTGGTATAAACTCTTTGCACTGAGTATGTGTAGCGCTCGAAGGGCAGGCGGCAGTTTTGTTATTGTTTCTTTTATGTGTGTTAATTGCAAGCAGCTGTTTTAGTTTAGTGTCAAGTAAAATATGATGGCATAAAAATTGAGCTTATTGGACTGACGACACCACCAAATCCCCTCTAGAATGAAATGGTAACTCAAGATCCAATTCCGTGGCCGTTCAGTTTTTTCAGGAACTGTGTGACTGACTTCACCAGAGCCTGCGGGAACCTAGGAGTTTGCAAACTGGGACTGAAACAGAAGACTTGCTACTCAGACCTGCTTTCACCTAAACATAAAATATCTGCTAACCTCATACCAGTAATTTTTAGGGCACAATCCCTTTTTTCTCCCTTTCTTAAGGCAATTAAAAAAAAATATCCACCAAGCCAAGAGGAAATGGAGGTCCTCATCTTTACTGACTTTTGGGCCTTACTGATTATTTTTATTATTCTATCAAAGTAACATAGTGGCCAACATCAGTTATAGCTAATTTCCACTCAGTCACGACATTTCAGTAAACAACCGTGAGTGACACAGCAAGAGAAATCTTTCACAGAGGACAGCCTGCTTTGCCTCTAATAAAGTGAATAAATAAAATTCCCTTTTGATCCTACAGGATGTCAGAAGCACTTATACTGTCATCTTTGATGCTGAAGAGGAAACAGAAACAGTGGATATTGGTGCTTCACAGGTATGAGCATTGTGTTCCCTGTACAAAACAGGCTCCTTGTGGAGCAATGCCCCTAAGTGACACATTTACTCTGAAGCTACCCCACTGAATGCCAAATGAAGGTAACAACTCAAAGAAGTTATCCTGGTACCTGGAGTATTGTGGGTTTTTTGAAACAAGAGAGTTTTCACAGTGTTTCCTCCATCTGACATCATAGTGCAGTTAATTGCTTGATGATTCCTTTTATCAACATGGATCCTAACTTATACACTGAACATCTTTGGACAAACCTCAAATCTGCCAAAAATAGCCTTGAAGCATTTGAGATCCTTAATGAAAAACAGTATCAGCTTCCCTAACACTTTTGCTATTCTGGATTTTGCTGCTTTCTAATTTTCCTCAGTTGCAACATGTATTTCAAAGTTGTCTTGGTTTTTGCTCTACCTTTCTTTCTCAAAAATTGTTAGTGAAAACCAAACAGCATTTTTTCAGTTTTTTAAAAGAAGGAAAAAAGCCCACCAAACTGTAAATTTGGAGGTTGCTTTTCCCACATTTAAAAATGCAAAAAATTTTGTGGGTTTCACATGTGTATTAATACTTAAAATATTTAATCAATATTTATAACATTTATATAATGTTATCTTTAAAACAGGCATA
The DNA here is from genome assembly GCF_049639895.1 of Pseudopodoces humilis. NCBI lineage: Eukaryota > Metazoa > Chordata > Aves > Passeriformes > Paridae > Pseudopodoces > Pseudopodoces humilis. Next base: position 117,764,798 of record NC_142200.1, read on the forward strand.
TTATATGCCATAATCTGTATATGACTATAAAATACAACTTTCTCCCATTCATATCTCAATGGAGAAATGACAACCATATTCAATTTTACAAGTGCTCTGTGCTTGTATCAAACAGTAAGCTATTATAACACTATGCTGAATTTTAGGTTGGGACAGACATGGAATGCTGGTTTTGAATAGGATTGAATTGTTCCAAATAAATATGCATTGCTGCACTCAGAAAAAAAGCTCTCTTCCCTTCTGGTCTGCATGCCCAAATCCCACTAAATTAGAAAGAGACAAGACCAGCTGCAGTATCTAGTTAATGTCTGGTATATTCTTATCAGGAGATTATATCAGACCCTGGAAGGCACATGAAATATGATCTCAAAGGTATTTTCTTGCACTAGTGACTGTGATTCTAGTCCCTATTATACAAGGGTTTAATCAGTTCCCCACAGGGGACAGAAGAGTCTAGAGAGGAGAAATCAGAAAGGATTACAGACATCAAGCATCACCACACATCTGCAATTCAGTAGCAACCTCACGGTAATGATCTTGATTAGCCAAACCTCATGGCAAGCATACCGTTGACTTCAGTGTCACTAATATTGTTTTCTCATCTGCAACAGTCAAGCTTGCCTTTTAACTCTAAGCATCCTACCCAAAATGAGTATACAGAGTTAAGCCAGTGACAGCTGGCTGTCAGAACTTCACCCAGCACATTTCAGAGCATAACACCGAATTTTATCCTTTCCTTTAACTATGACTGTGACAAGAGAACTTAGCGTAAATGTCACCCAGGTCTTCTAAAGTTGGCTGCTGACAAGCATTTCACAGTGTAAATAACAGAAACCACTCTTTGCAAATGTTCCACTTCCATTCATAAAAGTAAATTGGAAGCAAATCATCTCCACTCAATAAATGAACTGCAGATACTTACGAGCACATTTCAGAGACTGGCAATTAGAATGTCTCTGATGCCACATTAAATGCTTTCTCCTACATTTCTTGTGCAGTAAAACACAGTCCTGCCTATTGATGAAAGGAGGAGTATAGGATGTGTGAGAAGGACATGAAATCCAGAACTGAAGTGACACCTTACACTAATGTAAAGAGAAAAGTGGGATACATTTAATTCACAACTTGCCAGTAAACAGTGCCAAATTGCTAATCTTCAAATTGTTCTCAGGCTGTTTGGCAAATCTGAATTATACTTTCCCCTTCTTTTATGCTTTGTTCCCTACTTAGGTCGGATTTTGTAACAACATTGTTCAATGGATCGTCACCCAGCCTTCAGTGCAGCTCAGCCTCTAATAAAAACAACAAATTTTCTCCCTTGTATTTCCAAATGCAAACTGAATTAAACTTCAGCGGAAAGCAGTGAGAATCAACTGCAAGCAATCAAAGCAGCAATAAAACTAACAGACACCACGCTGCTCAAGGACGGGTCAGCTGCAAGAGCTGCTCCAGCGTCCCTGAGCTCGGGGCATGGGGGAGCTCTGAGCAGCCAGGCTGCCCGCTGACATCAGCCCCAGTGACGGACGACTCTCCACATGACTGCCAGTTTTAAATAATCCAATGCAGGTCGAAGCCAGGGTGGCCCAAGGTTATTCTGTCGGAACTGCCATTTTCTGGTGATGGCATTTCATTGAGAACAGCCACGGCTCCAGGGACAGTAGAAAACTTCTGTGAGTTTACAACCCAGCTCTACCCAGCAATTTCCTTCTGCTCCTCTCAGAACACCTTGCAAGACAGAAAAGTACCAGTATCCTTGTGCAATGTACCACCTTTTTAAGGATTAGTAAAAGACTAAAGTCTCTGTTCCTATTCTACGTAAATTTTTCATGAACAAGTAAATTATAATCAAGGCAGAAAATACACTGAAAGAATGGTTTATATTTCTCACCATATACTATTTCTTGCATGAATCATTTCTCAAATCAGTATTAAACAACTGGATTTGATTTGCACAGGAGTCAGGAAGTGTAAAGTTCAAAAAATCAAACCCCTAATTCCCACCAAGTCTAAGTCAATCCCTCCATGGGTATTCATGAAAAGGGATATTTAATTATATAATCACACAAAAGATAGCAAAGTGATTTATTACTGGCAAATGGTGTCATACAATTTCAACATACAATACCAATGGAAGGATCCAAAAAATACAACCAACTTCTAACTGATTTCCCCACTGTGTGCCAGAGTCCAAAAGAAAAGCAGCTACTTAGCTGCTACCTACCCCTGGAGAGGCCAGTTTCTGACAGCAAAATGCCTGACACTTGGGGATTAATTACCTGCCTGCTGGTTTTGTCTGGGACAGAGGTAATTTTCTTCATAGGAGCCAGTATGGGGCTGTGTTTTGGATTTGTGCTGAACACAGTGTTGATTACACACCACAACATTTTTGTTTTTTCTGAGCAGGGCTTGCACAGGGTCAAGGCCTTCTCTGCTTCTTGTCCTGCCCCACCAGCCAGCAGGACGGGGCTGCACAGGAACCTGCAAGGGGACACAGCTGGGACAGCTGATCCCAACTGACCGAAGGGATGTTCCGTGCCATTTGATGTCCTGCTCAGGATATAAAGTGAGGGGAAGTAGAAGGAAGAGGGAGATGCTCAGAATGATGATGTTATCTTCCCAAGTCACCATTATGGTTGATGGGGCCCTGCTTTCCTGGAGATGGCTGAACACCTGCCTGCTCATGGAAGTGAATGAATTCCTTGTTTTGCTTTGCTTCTGTGTGTCTCTTGCTTTACCTATTAAACTGTCTTTGTCTCAATTAATGCATTTTCTCAGCTCTATCCTTCTGAATCGATCGCCCATTCCACCAAGAGAAAGTGAGCTGGCAGCTTTGTGGGGCTGAGTTGCAAGCTATCAGTAGGCAGGCACATATCAAATCACTATTCTAATTCTCAAAATAGTCAGTCTTTGGTTTACTTAGTCCTCCACATTAACCTATGGGCTATTCCCATGCATGCTATGCTGTCACCTGTGGAAAACACAGAAAAAGGAGGTGGCAATTAAATCAGTGTTAATCACACTCTGTAAGACACTATTAAAACTTAAGGAGCTTAAGGGGCTTAAGGGAGCCTGTGTCTGTATTGTTCATCTTCATGTTCTGTTCTCTTAGATCCATTTTAAAGCTCATTTCCAAGGTGAGGGACCTTAGAGTTTTTTCTTCACACTGGACATAAAGCACTTTTAGCAATGTATCTGGCAGAGAGGTTGAGGCTCAGGTCTTCCTCATTCCTGCAAGCAAATGCTCTAAGTTTCTAAAATCATGTTTCCATGTTCCAGGACAATGCAAGTGGAAAGTGTTTGTACACTGCTTACATTGCTATATCTCTGAATATGTTGCCTGAGAACACAACAAACATTTATGATTGTATTAAATGGGAAAAGTGGGAATTGATTTCAGAGGAAGTTGGGGGATTTCCTATATAAGCCAGATATAGAGCAAATCCTCAAATCGGGGCACTCTAACACTGCAAGGAACACTAGGTTTGTGTGTTTTAATCTGTACTCAGAGATCAGATGGGATTAGCACTGCAAAAATTTCTCCCCACAGACTACTGCTCTGAAACCTTGAGACCCCTTAATGTGTACTTCAGCTTTTTGATGACAATGCAAATTGCTTACCTTCCTTTTCCCTCTCAGGAGCATAAAACACACACCAAGAACACAAGAAGGGAAGGTCTAAAGTCGTTGCTGTCAGAAGATTTCTGAACTTTCATCACCCACCTCTCACAAAGGCTAATTATGATTAAGTCATTCATATTTAAAGAAAAATGCCATCCAAGTACATAAAACTTAGCGTTTTATTTTTTTCCTTCGCTGGTGTGATTTTTTGAATACTCGTTTTTCCTGGATTAAACCCAGCACATTTAAAGGGCAACTAGCAAGCCAGAAATCGGATACATGTGCACTTAAAAGTCCTTTGATTTCATCCCAGATGTGCAGTGCTCAAGGGCACACACACACACACACACACACACACACACACACAGCACAGAGGACATGATCTGGTCTGTAGATTTTGTTTCATGATTATACCAGCCAGACTCTGAAATGTAAAACTGAAGCCCTGACCACTTACAGCCATTACAGATCCCAGGGCTCGCTGTGAAAGAGTATTGATGTTCATTAGCCCCTTGGCCTGACTGAAAAATTCACCACAGGTAATTAGACATTGTCTCATTACCATGCAGTTTTAGGTGAAGTTATTTTTCTTCTTAATTTCTAAAGGTAAGTGATTCCTGAAACATTTTAAAGCATTCATGGATTTTTTTATTTTTTTTTTCTGAAGAAATGACTAGAATATAAAGTCCAGTACAGGGACATATAACATAAGAGGGTTCTTACAGGTTATTTCACATTTTTTTAAAGCTTTATTTCTTCATCTAACCCAAAAGAATGAAAATAGCATTTTAATTCAGCAGACAACTTTTGATTATCTAGTAGTGAAAACATAATGTCTAGTGGCGTTTTAAATACATGCACTCCAGTAAAGCATATAGCAGGTAGATACAAACCATAAAAGGTGTGAACAGGCTAATATAGTGTCCATTTTCACTGTTATAAAAGAAATAAAATTTATGCTGAGAGTTGTACGAATAGGTATCATGAATATTCAGCACAGAACATATTGGTGTTGGTAAGAACTGTCCTATTATGGCCCTGTGTAAGGTCTCTTATGCCCTTCCAGGTTTCCCCATGTTGTCCCCCTGACTGCATCCCTCAAGCTGCTGCCCTCCACCGTGCCCTTTTTGTTCTCCAGCAGCAATGCCATCCCCCTTTGTTCATAGACAGCTCAAGTTGCTGCCTTGTTTTTCACCACCTCACATGTATCAGCTGCTTTCAAACAGTGTTGTCTTGGGTCAGAAGCATTGAATTTCAAAGCCACTTGGGGCTTCAGGAACAGCAACATCTCAACCCCCTACCAGATACCAGCTGCCTACTCTATCAGTGCCACAAGGTTTTTTAATACACTTTAGGACGGTTACAGTGTGAAACAAGAGAGAAAAAGAATGAAGCCTTCAACCATTCTTCTTTTATTGGAGTTGGTGATTTACACTAATGGGTTTTACTTTGTGTTTGAAAGGACTAGGAATGCATCCTCACACACTCCCCATGGTTCAGTTGACAAGCAATGACTTAGTAAAATGCAATATATTAGCAACTCACTCTCTTGCATGTGGCATGTTTACTCTTTGGCAATGCTGCTTTTCAGAGCATTGTGTCAGAGCAAACCAAAACACCACCTTCCCCAGCAAAGGGAAGGATGATCCTTGCTTGGTAAGCCATTGAATCAACCTGTCATTTCTGGACAGATGGATTTGGCTTTCCCTTGGCATGTATCACAGGATACAGAACAAATTTGCACAGGTCAGGGGCCTGGCTAGACCCACAGTTGCTGTGGCTGTCACACAAGCAGGATTTCCTTTCCAGCACCAAGTGACAGGTACAGCATATCCTGCTTTGCTTCATTGTGGACTCTTCCCTGTTCCTCTTGTCAGTGGAAAGAGGGCATAAATAACCATCTAACACCAAATTCCTGGAAGAACTGGCCTGTCTGGAGACAGATAAGAGCAGAGTCCATAAAGCAACCTGCACCCTGAGGCAGGTAGAACACCATGTGTTGGGTGAGCACCAACCTGGGAATGGGGTGATTCTAGAACCAGACATCTCCTCACCTACCTGAAGTATGCCAGCATCCTGGGAAGATACAATTCCTGCACAGCAGTTATCTGTCTGTGCTCGCTGTCCTTCACAGCACAAATGAGTCTTCTGAAAAGCACAACAGGCATCTAGCTGCTCCTGCTATTACCCTACCTTCCTTTTTAAAATATTTCTTGTGTACTTCTCCTGAGTGAGAGAAAAAGGCATAAATACCATCTTGTTTAACACATCTTCCTGTCTCCTCTCCCTGCCTTGCAGACAGCATTATACATCTTCCTGACACCACCATTGTCTGATTCATTTGACATATGCACCAGAAAAAAAAATGTCACGTTCTGAACAAGAACATAACACTGTGATCTCATTCCCATCTCAGACTCTGCAGCACCTCCCATTTCTTGCTATTTTAGAAAAGGAAGGACTGGGAAGCTTTTCCAGCTTGCTTACTGGGAAACTTACCGAGGAGATGTGGTAATGGGAAACCAGACCAGCAAAGGCACACAAGCACTTTGACAAGCATGTTGGAAATCAAGGTAATGCCACAGAAAGTTCAGCTATTTACATCCTACTTAAGAGTCTGAAGCAGTGAAATCTTTCTCATCTTCTGTTACTTTGGAATACTGAAGAACACAGATATTTCCAATAGGGAACACTACTTTGAGAGATGATGGCAGGGACATTCTGACTGTATGATGAAAATCACTGACTCCTTCTGTCTCATCATTTTCCTCTCTTTTGAAACAAAAAAGTCTCAGGTATTACTCACGTCTGACATCAAAGGTTATGATGAAGTTCCCCCTTTTGTCTGGCATACCAGCAAGTCAGTGTAAGGCATCCTGATGCCTTATCTCATAGAATCATAGAACTGTAGCCCATACGTATTGGAAGGGACCTTCACAGATTGTCTAGTCCAGCCCCCTGCAATAAGCAGGGACATCTACCACTGCTCTGGGTGTTCCACCATTCTCAACATAATCTTCAAATCTTCTTCCTGCTATCTAGTCTAAATCTATCCTTTTTTAGTTTAAAACCATTACTAGTAATACTGTCACAACAGGCTCTGCTTTAAAGTTTGTCCTGATCTTTCTTGTAGGCTCCCTTTAAGTACAGGAAGGCCACAATAAGGTCTGGCCAGAGCCTTCTCTTCTCCAGGCTGAACAGCCACATCAGCCTGTCTTCATAGGAGAGGTGCTCCAGCCCCCTCATCATCTTTGTGGGCTTTGTCTGGACCAACTCCAATAGGCCCATGTCCTTCCTTGTGCTGAGGAACTCAGAGGTGCATGCAGTGCTCCAGGTGGGGTCACATGAGGGTAGAGCAGAGGGACAGAATCCTGTCCCTTGGCCTGCTGGCCATGCTGCTTTGGATGCAGCCCAGGATACAGTTGTGGCAAGTTTACATTGCCAGGTCATGTCCAGTTTTTCATTCAGCAATATCCCCATGTTCTTCCTGGCAGGGCTGCTCTCAATCCCTTCACGCCCCAGCGTGTATTGATACTGAGAGTTGTCCCAACCCAGCTATATGACCTTGCACTTGGCCTTGTAAAACCTCATGAGTTTCCCCTGGGCCCCCTTCTTGACCAAGTCCAAAGTCCCTCTGAGTGGAGTCCCATGCCTCAAGTGCTTCAACTGCACCACTCAGCCTGGTGCCAGCTGCAAGCCCAACAGTGCACTTGAGCCCTCTGTCTGTGTCAGTGATGAAGATAAACAACAGCCCTCCCTGCTTGATTGCAGCCCTCGTTGCCCCTCATGTGCGACTTCTGTCTCAGCCACAGAAGGTCGCAACTGAGAGATGTCTGTGCGCTGGCAGCAGAGACACAGGCAGTCTTGCCCCAAAACACACCCCTGTTCCACTTTCCCAGTGAGCCACGGGAACGTCTGCTCTGCCTACAGTCTTAATAACCCATTAGCAGCCTGGCCAAATGAGTGAACCTCTCACTGCTGCTTCTCTTTGGAGTTCTGCCAAAGGACAACAGACCAGGGGCAAGGAGGGTTGAGGCAAACCAAATCAGGTGCTTAGGACAGGGGAAGGGGAAAAGGGGGAGAAGAATTGGAGAGGAAATGTTGAGGTAGATATTTTTTTCATTTTTTCCATGCAGCTAAAGCATTGGCAGATAATTTATCACACATTTTGATGGTGCTCCAGCTGGCAGGGAAAAGAGCTATCTGTTTATTAATTCAATTAGCCTGCTTATTTATCAGCAGAGGGCAAGAAGGTGCAGTCACAGGCTGCGCCAGTCTCAGACCGCCTACTGTTGGGCTGAGAGGATGACTCGGAGTGGGAACATCCTGCCCCCACCACTCTGGCCAGTGTGCTCATCACCACATTATCTCAGGCCTTCTGAGGTAAGAAAAGAAAAAAAAAAAAAAAAAAAAAAAATCTAACAGCATACATTATGCACACCAGTGCATGTCCAAAGCAGGCCTACAATCAAAGGCTCACAGCTTTGATGCCATCAGTTAGTTCCATGCCCTAAAAGTATTGATTATTTTCCATATTCTGCCCAGAATTGAATTCTTTACTTAATTAAAACAGTTGAATACACTTTTAATTTTGAATTCAACAGAGATAGTGTCCAAATCAATGCCTTAATACAGCACAGGGCTGCTGGAGCAGGTAGGAGAGGGGAAGGAGTGTGCTGCCCAGGTATACAACAACATTTGTCATCTTTGAGAAAGCAACATTTGTGGTGGAGGAAGAAAACACAAGGCAGGAGAAAAGGCTGGCTTTGGAATGGCAGAGAAATATCCTGAGCTAGGAGGGCTGGAAGAGAGGTGAGGCCACTTCTTTGTTCTGCCTATCTAGGACTATGAGTTTTCTTTGCTACTTGTAAAAAATCTCAGGCTTCTGACCATTGAAGCTCCAAATTCAGAAACTGTTGTTCAAAATGCTGCTTAGAGCTATCTGAACTGAAGTGTTTCTAAAAACACGAGATAGGTGAGAAGTCCACGATGCTGGAGTGTGATTTCCCTACATCCTCCAGCCCTAGAACCTGCAGACTGTCATTTCTATGCAATTCCAATGCTGGAATTCATAAACAGTATTTATTTTAATCTTGCTTCTATAAGCCATGCCGCTTCTTTTTCTGTCATACATAAACACAGTTGCAGTATAGATATACTGGCTTCCAGTTTTTATGTGTCTACATAAAACCTACAAGTGGCTTCTGATTCATACAAGTCCTGCAATGCTTTGATTTAAAAATGAGACTGCTGACAAGGACAGAGGGGTGTCCTTGAGGTAAGGCTAGGACACACATGCTCTCAAATGCTCTTTCATTGCTCTTCTCATTTTGTTCCTGCACCACCAGATGTTTAAGGAAAATCAGCAATTTTATTTTTTTTTTCCTTAAAGTTTCTTTAGACTTATTCTTCTACCTTCTGAACTCTTGCAGGATATTTCAAGGCAGGACACCATATCTAATTAGGATGCCAATGAATGTTTCCACTGCACATAAGCTCAAAGCAGCCTCTAAAAAAAAGATTCTCTATAAATACATCTCCTCCACCCTTCAGTTTCACAGCCAGGTTTGCCTTTTGCTTCTCCTGGCTGATGATTAGTTTAATATTCTGAACCAAGATCCTGCTTGACAGATGATTCCACAACCACTGATAGTTTAGACCACCTATCAACATTTTATAAATTCTTAATTTTCTCACTGCAGCCATATTGAACAGTTTCGTGCAAGTGAGGCTTATAATTACCCAGATAAATCAGTCTAAAGCAGTATTTCTTAGGATCTTTCTCAATTTTCTCCCTGGAGGATAGGATCCCATCTGCTTTGCTACATTCAGGCTAATTGAAGGGCACTGACTTTTCCAAATGGATTCATTAATTACTCTCTCCAGATTCTCTGAGGGGTTCCTCATTCAATGGGTGACACTTGGGCTGTGCTGTACCATCCACCCATGTTTAGCAATGTAGCTCTGACTCTCAGCTATGAGCTAAAGCATTTGCAGATGCGTTGGCAGGAGTGGTTCTGGCCTTTAACTGTACAGTGTTACAAAACAAATGTAATTCTGCTTCTCTTTTGCATCTAATTTAATATGCGTTCAGAATCTATAAATATTGTAACTATGACTGTTTCAGTATGCTTTACTCCTTGCCATCATAAATATTAGCAGCTACCTCCAAGAAAAAAACAGAAGTTTACAGGTACTGCATTGCCAACAGCAGAAAAAGAAGGGAAACAAGCATTTGCTGCCGTACTGCAGAAAATCTGGCAGTATAATGTGAAATTAAACTATTAAATTTAAATACAAAGCTGTCCTATATAAATCTGAGCCTTCGCTGGTTTTATTTAGTACAGCAGCAGCCTGGGTTTTCAATAAACCCACATGTAATCATATTGCTCACTCAAACATCAGGCAGACACCAAAGGAAAATAAAGACCCATCTAGCAAACATCTAATTTAGGAGAGGATTACCACCACTTAGGTGGTGGCCATCTTCAGATAGGAGCAGACAGAAGGAAACCTGCCAGCACTCGTGGAGTCTGGCTCTGCTGGAAGCTGTATCAGTGTTCCCCGATAGCAGGCACAATTTTACACTACTTAAAATATTTTATATATCCAAGTGCTGGGTTAGTTAACTCAGGTCTATGAGGCAACTGGCCTGGGAATTGGTGACACAATCTGCTGTGAGTGAACAACAAGCCATGCTTTCCAGGAATCCTCAAGCATTTTGTAAACATCAGGCCAACTGTGGAAGTTGCCAGGCCTCTTTGCATAGGTCCATGCTGCCGCACCTCACACTGCTCTGAAGATGAAGGCAGTGCCACTAGATGTGGTGGGACACCCACTTTACAGATGACTGAACTAAAACTCTGATAAACTCTTAGAGGCAGAGCCAGAACTTTCCTACAAACAGGCAACAGCACTGCTCCTTTTGGCTCTTTCCTGCCAATGGTATTGCAAGTCTCCAGGATGCAAAAAGGGTCAATCTTCTTGTGCCTTACTAGAGGCACTAGCTTAAATCTAGGAACAGACAACAGAAATATAAATATATATGTTTTATCTTTAACTAGGTGTCTGCTTTGGGCAGTCAATATCATGCAAACAAAAAACAATGATACAACTCATCTAACAAATCAGTGAATGTATAATTCTTTTCATGTAATGTGTCAAAGACATAATTATTCAGATAAACAGATGATGTACATAGGGTTGTAGGTATGAACACAGGGGTGTATGTAGGGATATACTTTGCTCTACAATTTAGTAAGTTATTTCTCTTCTCTGGCATTCTTTCCTTCTTAGCTCAGCAGCTGTGCTTCCCCAAAGCTCTGACCAAGGTGGACTCCATAAGGAGCTTTTTTTTTTTTTGACAGAAAAGTTCTTTCTCACAATTTTCCCTCTGAATCACAACTTATCTTTTCTACATAGTACTCCCACTCACTCAGCAGGTAATAAATTCACTCCTTCACTGGCTGGTACAGCAAAGTAATGCACCTTCACAGAGAAAGTCTGAAGCAAGTCTGTCACCACCTGTCAGGACAGTGATTCTGAATTTGAGTGGCTGGTTGTTTGATTTTGTTTGTTTGTTTGTTTGTTTGTCTCTCCTCTTTCCCTGGTTTATAAACAACCAATCAGCGGTCAAGAAGCAATTAATAAACTGTCCACCAAAGAAAAAGTAAAGCCAAGCGAGTAGGCCACAATTTTGCTGCTAATTTGATTTTTTTCCCTGCGTGGCCAGTGCTGGCAGACCAAATGCAGCAGACAGGCAGGCAGGTGGGCAGCCCCCTGCCCCTGGCAGCTGGGTGGTGGCTGCAGGACAGCCACACTGCTCTGTGTCATCTGAGAACCTGGACACGTCGCTCCACCCGAGTCCGTGCCAGCGCTGCTGGCTAACTCCGCACCTGGTTGTGTTTTGAGTTCTCAGAAGCTAGCCACGGGTATTTTTGTTTAGGTTTGCACATTTTTTCACCTTTATAACAATGAAAATCTATAGCTTGAGTACTCCAGGTCTAAAGGGACCTGAGTGTCCAGGATGAATCATAAGGAACATTTTTCAGGGAAAAGGACATTCAGTGTGTTTTGCAATGCAAGAAATCAGTCTAGACATTACCAAGTTTTAAAAAACAATATAAAAAGCAGCCCACTAAAATTTTTCTGAATTATTTTTTTAAAAAAGTTCAAAACCAGCTCCACATGCTCAAATTAATTTGCTCATCACCCCAAGACAGTGAGATAGTTGGGCCCTAACTGTGGCACTGCTACACCTTTTTAATCTGGAGCTGAGGAATATGACATATTATACACACACCAGTGAATTGTAAAGTAGTTAATTTTCTGTGCAGCTGACAGAAATGATCGATTGGCCTTACTCTTCACAAATGCCTCACCTTCTCTCTTCTCCCTCTGCTCTCCTCCCTCCCTGCTCCAGAAATGCCTCAGACCACAACATCCATCAAGTCACATAAACTGTTTTGCACAGTTTCACGGGACAGCAAGTAGGGCTTCATGTTTGCTCTGTATTTCATTATTACAGAGAGCTTGGCCCTGCACAGTTCTGAATCAGACCATAGTATTATTTCTTATCACAAGCCCTTTTCTGTTGCTGCTGCTTGAAGAACTATTGCTATTTTATTTCTCATTATATTTGAGGTGAAAGATAAAATGTAAATAGATATAGCAGCAGGTAAAACTGCCTGCAAGTTGTTTTAAATTTTTCCCAATTCTTTCCCATCAATTCTATCAGCAGTTTTTCCCGTTAAAACAGCATTCTGAAATATTTCAGTAAGATTAAGGGAAAACATCACTCATTTAATATTTTCATTTTTTTGAAGGAGGGTCCCATATAATTTCACCAGTCTTCAAAGTCCATACTTTGAAAAGGATATTTTTCCCATTATATTCTTCTGACTGAAAACCCTGGAGGCATAGATGAATGTGTTTTTCTGATCTTAAAATCACTATATTTTAAGTAAGAAGTGATATGACTGAGAGCAACATATATCTAAGAGGATTTCCCCCAAAAAGGAAATAACAATTTATTTTACAAGTGTTTCATAAACTGGTAAATGCTTGCGTGGACCAAATGATATCCACTTGAACTAGACATATACTAATTTAAACTAGAATTAGAGAAATCTCAGCAGCTGCTTCCAGAAGGTATGATTATTATTACTATTGGCCATGTTGATTTAAAAATAAAACTCATCTATACTAGACATACTGTGATTTATTTTTCTTTCGTCTCTTCCTCATTTTGATTCTGGGGGTTTAAATGACTGGAAAACAAATAAGAGTATACTTTGGAGTAACAAAATCTTCACCCACGACGTCAAACTGTGCAGCCCGTTTCACAGCCTGTCTGCAGCGCAGCATCTGACCTGAAGATTTGTTTCTCTCACACTGTGGCAAAATAGGATAAATTAAATATACCACAGCAGAGATACTGGAAGAATTCACTTCACGTATGCAGTTGTTGCCGTGGGACAGCTGAGTAAACAGCTTGCAAAAGTCTGTTTGAAGACTGCCAGCTAGTTACACCCATAATTTGATCTCTATTAACAAAAACAACTCAAACTGTCGCAATGCCCCAAGTTGATTACTGAGCATCTAAATTGTACATTGTTGCTTGAGTAACCCTCTGCAGCAGCAGGGGCTGTGTTTTCATAACCATTCAACACTTCCCACCTTGCTGAGTAGTAGAATATCCACCAAAACCAGAAAATGCATAGGAAAAGCCGCAGAGAGGTTTTGGCAATATTATCCCATGACCGACAGAAAAATAGTTGTGTAATACTGTTCAACTCAGTGAGTCAGAATAACAAGTCTTATAAATATGTCCTTCTGAGCTGGATATAGAACAATCCAGGGAGTGAGAGTGATCTGGGAGAGGGGGAAAAATCCAGAGTAACTGTTTTTTTGCAAATAATGCCATGGTCATGTTCAAAGAGCTGGTGTTCCTGATTGATGCTCAACATCACAATGACAACAAAGATACCTGAAAACTGACTTACTAAACTTCAAAGTGATGTGCTGACAAAAAACGTAAGACTGCTTGGGCTGACAGCAGAATTAGAATGGAAAATAGCAGCTTGCTGGTGGCCCTCCTTCTGGAAATCTGGGAGTCCGCAGTGAGACTATCCAAGTGAGCTATTCCACACTAATGTGAGGATTAGGCTTCTTTTTTAATCAAATTATTAAAATGCATCAATGCCATTAAAATGCACTAATGCAACATCACACTAAATTATAGAAATAGAAATTTAGACTGAGGGAGCCCAAATTTTTGTTTGTGGAAACAATATGATGGCTATTGTGCAACACAGCAGAACATACGTGTACTGCAATATTTTTAGGCATCTTAATACATTTAAGTTGTGTTAGAATACATTGACATTCACTACTGTCCTTTGTAACACATAAAAAACTCTGGAAGTGAAAATATCACGTGAGCCACATGTTGGGAATCCCTCTTTTCCATTATGGTTAACACAGCAACAGCACAAGAAATCTGTGCAAAATCTGAATGACCATCACTCTCAATATTTGTAGGAATTTCCAGTTATTTTGATGAATTGCCACTATAAAAATATATATTTTTAATAGTACTGAGTTTGATGAAGTTTTTAACTGCAAAAGGCCTGGCAAGACAGATGAAGGCTTCAGAAAAAGATTTAAAAATTATGCATTCAAAGAAACATGCTCCCTCCTGTTCAAATTTTTCTTGCCACATTGTCTTAACATATTAAGAAATCTTAGCACATTAAACAGAAATTGTGCAATAATTTTGGAGATTAATGGCAAGAGTGGGAGAAGACAATGACTTTTCTCTGAGAAATTATCTGGAGGCACTTTGCCTCCAGTCTCCAATTAAAAAGAAACCACAGAACACCTTTTATCTTCCTCTGTTTCAATTTCTTCCTCAAAATACTGTGCTAAAGCAGTATCCTGAAAAAAAACCCAACCAAACCTAACACTCCCCCCACACACCCCCCACAGGAATGAACTAGATAATGTAAGTAATCTGGGAAAGAGGCTTTACCAAGTACACAGAGTTTGAGCATGATTGCGCTTACTTCACAAAAGCTATGCCTGTGTGCATTACCCTGAATTCTACAGACTATATGCAAGAGGTGTGGCAAACTGAAGAGAATTATGCATGCCCCTTGGCATATCACTGCCAGGAGAGACAACTTTTCCAGCTAGGTTATGTTTCTTCAATACAGATGATCAACACAAGCCCAGTCCAAAGTGCCAGCAAGCATCCCAGAAATTCCACCGTTCGTATGAGTGGTGTGACACACAGTTTATACACATTTTGCAGGTCACCTTGCACATTGCTCTCATGTGGCTTTGCATTAGCATTAGAACAACAGTGTTGTATAAAAAACAGATAGGATATGAGATAGCAAACGATCATAGTGGCATTTAGGGTGGTGAAGGAGAATGTTTTGTTGAATTTGTGTTGCCAGTGACTGCACACACAGATTGCAGAGGTGAATTGCTGCATATGTGTATGAGGGTAATTGAAGTGAGTCTTTCCCTTCATGCTGGACTCAAGACTGTGCATTTGTGCACACACCCATATGTGTGTGTGTGTGCACACCTTTCTCATTGTACTCCCTTTCATTTGCCCATTGTAAAACCCTCCTGTGCACCCCTGTTCAGGCCCTCACAGGTCCTTGGGCACCAGCTGCCACCACCTCAGCATCTCACTCTGCAGCTGCTGCAGAGCAGTTCAAGGTCACTAGGTGGACAGCAAACTGCAAGCACAGTGTGTTATTGCTACCATGGCATTTCAAGTGGAAATATCTGCGAGGTTCTTCACAAACCCAGAATTTCCATAATGTTCACTTCCAAGTGAGTATAGAGTATACGGATGGAGAAGGAAAACAACGGGGGCGCTTGGTAACGCTTATAGTTGTGAGGGCAGCAGCTGAGTGAGAGCTCAAAGAGCTGGCACAGGATCTCCTCCTCCTCCAGCATAGCAAGGAAAAGACATTACTGGAACAGGGGGCAGAAGGTGGGGATCTAACACTGTGGAGAAGCTCAGTGCTTGAAGAGTTACAAACATGCCGCCCATCAAGGGTACGACTCTGCTGTTGGACACAGGGACTGCAGTGTATGAAATCATTAACCAAAGTTACAAAATATGGAAAATAAGGCACCAAAAAGCTGTGAGCCACCCACTCAAACCCATATGTGAAAGTATAAATCAAACGCTAACTGCCCAGCAAACTGGCAGCTGGCACTACAACATTACATACAGTGCCAGCTAAATGTTTCCTTCTATGTTTTGGGGTAACTTTGGTTCTTAAGGCTTTTGCCAAAAAAGAAAATAATTAAGAATACATGTATGCATTTTAATGTACATGTAAAATACACAGCACATACTTTCATGTAAGAATACATGTACATATTTTTACTGAATTTAGAAGTGGAGACCAAGAATAAAGAAACTCTGAGAGAGTGTCAATGCTACTCTAAATCTATTGGCTCCCACCACTGATTTCTTGTAAAACCCTGGTGAAGAAACTAAAGGGAATTGACTTGAACATCTCTGCCAAATCTGTCATTTCAACAGGAAGCACTTTTTGCCATTCAGTAATAAATGTTTCTTGCTGGCAAATTCAATTTTTTACCACTTCTAGTCTCACTAGGGCTGGCAGCAGACACCTTCACCAAACTTTCAAGACAGCCTTTTATAGCATCTGCATAGCGTCTTCTATTGTAACAGCATTAAACCAGCAAAAACCTTTTAAGTCCGCTCTTTCCCAGTCATTGGTGAACTTTAATGAGATTCGTGGTCCAAAAGGCAAGTTTTGTTCTGAATTTCCTACTGAATATATTGGCAGAACAACAGCTGTCGTACAGTGCTAAGGCTGTCTCCCACCCACCCCCTGCTTTGGCACAGCTTGCTTGGATGCGTTGATTCATCCGTAGGAGAAGGGGAAAGCACTGGACCCACTGGCTGTAGCGCGTAGGAAGGAGGCGCGTCTGCCAGCAAATCTCTAGACTTTGATCACTCCCACTTATTTGCCTCTGTCTCCCTGCTGCACTCATTTTGCCTACAGTCATCCCACCTTGGCAAGGATGTTTGCAAAAGCTAACAAGCCAAGCATAGTCAAGCCTAGTTAGTATAGAGATGGGAAACCTCCAAGGAAAACCTAGCTACCGCAGGAAGACATCCAGCTGGCGTGCGGCTTTCCTTTTTAGCAAAAAACAGTCACCCAGCATTGCGCAGTAGGTGAGGGGTGGCAGAAATTCACTGGTGGAAAGCATGGAAAGCACTTTTTCCTCTCTTCCTTCAAACAGAAGCCTGGATCACTTTAGTAACTGAAGGGATGTAAGACTTAATTTACCTAGAATGGTCGCATGAAAAGAGATACCCAGAATATTCGTATTCTACCTCCTTAAAATTGTGACTGCAAACCTAAAACACGCATCCCTTTTTGTCTGAAGTTATTGGGAGGATTTGATTCCCTAAGAAGCTACAACTTTGTGCCTCAAAGCGTTTTAATATAAAAAAAACATTCAAGCTTACTAAAGGCGTTGACATGAAATACAACACATCTAACTCTCTTTGCTTTCCACATAATTTGGACCCATGTAAAATGCAACATCCCACCACCTGAGCAATGAAGACAGCATCTTACCTAAGTGTAAAAAGTAAATGCCAAATGTCTGCAGGGTAAAGCCCAGTATGTCCTGGAGCAGTATTACTCAACTGGTGGTCTACATCAGAAGGTGGTCCGTGAAAAGTGTGGAAATTCATGCACACATTACTGTGCAGCTGGGAGGCCACTGTCTAAAGGCAGGGTTCTAGCTGGGAGTGAGTGCCCTATTTGTGTTAGTGTCTGATTAACATCTTTGTAATTAGAGCAACAAACTTATGACTTCACAAAGTAATATTGAGTTTACAGTAAGTGTTGCATAGCTCCTCTATCACACCAGTGCCACCCCTGCCTTCCCTGCCCAATGTCTAAACAACAGTGGGATGCAATGTTATCCGTGGAGTTTGTTTGTAACAGCGAGATGCCGTGCCAATTTTAAAGATGTGAAGGAACACTACTTTGAAGAAACATTCAGGGGATGCTTTAGGAAAGGTTTGTGTTCCTGGTTCATACTTTCAGTATTAATATCTCCCATTTTAGGGTATTTTTACCCCTGGGTTTCTGTTCTACCGCCCACAGTCACTGTAACTTCCTATTATTTCAGCATCCACCCACAGATTCTCCGAACAATATATCGGGCTCTTCAGGCACTATGACAATACTGATACATAATAATTACATTACTATACATTTGCATACCCATCCTACCTTCTCCAGAAACTTCTGAGGTGAGGCTCTAACAAATTAGAGCTTTACCAAGAGAGCCACATGGTGACTCTGCTAAAGATGCTGCTTTGGTCCTGGTGGTGCAGAGGGGATGTGTGGAAAAGCCCAGCATTGTTACCACTGCACCCATTTTTATTTCCATCTAAGTGGGAAACATTTCATTTCCAGCAAAGAGACCACTTTTTGACAGAAGTGAGTCTTTAATTTTGGGGGGTTCTCCTAATTAAAACAATGGAACAGCTACGTTTCACCCAATTTGTTAAACATCATGCGAAAGCATTTGCAACTGTAAGCAAAGCATTAAAAATATCAGGAAGATTATGAAGGGGAAGACATGAACAGCCGGCAGGATGGTGGCCTGACAGATGAGGGTTAATCAGGACTGGATGGAGTAGTAAGTTAACAAAACCTGCCACTTCAAAACAACCAAAACCAAACATGTCCCAAGGCTAAGAATTCAAACTGGGAAGGAAAGAGGATGACAGAGCAGGCAACCCTTCCCCACAACTGCTCTGAGAGAGTTTGTGTTGGAATATTGCAAATCTTAACACACAAGGTACCAAAGCTTCATTATTGAAAACATCCCAGCTTGTTGAGTGTACTAGTGCATATGATTTATAGTAACTACACATTCCTGGGGAATTCTCAAAAAAATTTATTACAGGGATTACAGACCTACTGATTTACTATCAGTAAACTTTCTTATTAATATATCTTATTAATTCCCCTTCAGTCTAATACATGTCCATTCCCCTTCAGTCTAACACTATACCATACAGATATATGCAAAATTTGGGAATTAAAATGATATTATCACTGTTGCTGTGTAGTAACAGGGGGAAATACTGACTTTTACGGATCTCAGATTGTTAAAAATCTTTGAGTAATTAAAATTAATGAGGAAATTTCTGCTAGACTGCTTAAGAAATACAGAAGCTCATTGCTAATACTGCTCACTCTGATGAAAAGTTAAAAACTTGCTGAGGACATCAGAGCATGAGAAAAGGCAAAAAAAAATTTAAAGGAACAGCTTTTTTCTTTTTCAGTGGCTGATGCACAGCCTTTCATGGGCTGGCACACTCACATGTAATATTTTTTAGAGGCTACAATTTTCATTTATCTTTTAGAAAGAATTACAGCTAGAATCTCAGAAGAAAAACTAATCATAATGAGCAAAAAATTAATAGAAACAGAACTTTTACTGAGTGATACTGCAAAGATATTTAAAAAATCTTTTTACTGGCAAATGTTGTTGTTCTAGAAAAATCTTCCCATTTTAGTGGAAAGTAATCTAATCACATGAACCAGAACCACAAAACAAACAAAGAAACAAACAAACAAAAAACAATACAAAAAATCCCACCAGAAAAGCCCTCCAAAAACCACAAAAAACCCAAAACAAAACACCAAAAAAAAACCCAAACCACCAACCCTTTCAAAAAATTAGTGTTTCTTGGTAAGATTTACCCTTGCAAAAATTATTTGATCCAATTTTTAAATTTAGGATAATTCACTTGGAAGCGGTGACCTGTTTCTGCTTCTGTCCAATCAAGGGAAAAAATTCCCAGTAGGGCAGGGGTTGAACCATTTTACTTTTAAGTTTATTTTTCCTTGTTGTATTTAATGTTCTAACCAGACGTCCTACAAAATAAACTACAACAAGCTTGTCTGGACATTTAATAAGGGCCAGATTCAGCAAACACCAGCTAGTAAATTTAGCATTTAATGGGCACAATTCTTTGGCCCAATTTTTTAAAAAGAAAGAGACATATTCAGGGAAAGATATTACATGCAGAGATGTTTCAGAAAGATATTGCTAAAGTGTACAACAATTTTCATTTCTACAGTTTCATTCTTGAGTGTGATAACTTTATTGTGTGGAGACTTGCACCATTTCGACCTAACAACTATTTTTGAGTATTTCCAAATAGAAAAGTCTAGTCAGTAGACTTAGTCCAATATGCCAGTTTCAAAGTCAGAGAGAGTTCACCCAGAGCCTTCTTTGACTTTTGACTACAGAGGTCAAAGCAAACAGGACATGGTAAAGACCCAAATTACCCATTTCCTTTCTGAATGCCATCAGAATTATTTCTGTACTTCATAATAAAATCATAGAAGCCTCAAGGTTGGAAAAGACCTTTAATATCAATAAGTCTAATCATCAGTATAGCAGCAGCGCCATGTTCACCATTAAACCATGTGCTCAAGGGCCATATTCACATCTTCTGAACACTTCCAGGGATGGTGACTCCACCAGTCTGTTCCAATGCTTTACAACCCTTTCAAATTTTATCAACCCATGATAAAATTCTCCTAGTATCTAATCTAAACCTCCCCTGCCACAACTTGTATCTAAACAATTGGATCATTATGAGGATATATTTCTTTGTTATCAGTAAATCAATCTACTCCATTGGTAGAAAAAAAGCAAAGCTAAAGAAGGCAGAAAGGACTCTGCTAACATTAAGGATGTGCTTTCTTTACTTTTTTCCAGACTGTGCTAAACAAAAGCTTTAAAACTGGACATGGAAGCACTCAGCTTAAATGGCACTGAGGACCTGATCCCACTCCCAGTAAAGTCAGAAAGACTTCAGTAGTGCTTGGATCAAGCCTGTTATATGAGGTGAATGAGTAATAAGAATAATACACAGAATGATTCACATTTAATAGGACTATTGTCAAAATGCAATTCAATCAGGAGTTTTGAATCCCTGGAATGTCTGTCAGTGCATGTCTTTTTTTCCTGATTCTCACTCTTTATTTCTTTGCAATCTAGATGGCAAAGAAAGACCTGGCTCAAACCACCACTGATCACCCACAAATGACTCAACACAGAGAGTGAAGGGCGGCGCTCCTTCCCCAGCCCAGCTGGGTTCTGCAGATTCTGGGGGTGGGTAAGGGCAATGCAGGGATGTTGAACAGGTCCAGGACACAAGGTCAGACCAAGCTGTTGTGGTCAGTTGCTCTAGTGAGTTGTGCTGCCCCCACTGCCCCTGGTGAAGTCTGGTTCTCCCAAGTCCCTCCTTTTGTCTAGAGTTGAGAACATGAAGGAAATTATAAAGTTTGCTCAAATCAGGGAAGACTGCAGAACAGAACTGGAGAGGCAGTGCTTTCTCATCCCCTCTACTAGCAAACATGTTTTTCTGTGTGTGTCTACTTTGACCCAGTAAAAATTAGCACTCCTTTGTGCCACTGTGTCTGGGCAAATGGTAGTAAAGTACAGCTCAGCTAGGAATTAGAGCCCAGGCCAAGAAGAACAAAAACATAAAATGAAATCAGTACACTTACTTGCTTTACTAGAGTCAGAGTTATAGAAGATACGGCAAAGACCCTAAAAGGAACTTTCTGAAATAATTTAGGTAGGAAAAGAGAGATTTTCATTATTTATATTTAAAGGAAGAAAGAGCAATTTTAAAGGAATAACATAATGAAGTCTGTTGCAATGGATATTTATCCTGGGAATGATCACATATTCTGCAATTTGGTATATTGTTTTGATTTTTAAAATATAATTTGACAACACAATTGCTTTAACTGTCTCTAGTGATGGCAAGTTATTACAACCATTGATTGTAGCACAGCAAGAGATTTTTCAACATCTGAGAACAATAAACAGAGCACTGAAAGGCAACCTATGCTTTCAGTTCTTTTTTTATTTAACAAACCCAAACAGCACTCCAATGACTAATACTGGACCTCACATTATCTTCTGTTGTTGTCATTGTCTAAATGAATAGTATATGCTGAATTTTATAAAGAGAGTATGAATAGTAACAGACTGTATAAAATATTTATCTATGACAGAAAAGGTAAAAGCCACATGATACACAAGTGGGTAATGGTGATTTATAGAATGCTCACAGAGTGTAAATGACCCTACTAAATCTCATTATCCTAAGTATAGATATAAATTCCTAGGTGACAACTGAAATGTGGAAATAGCAGGAGTATTATAGATCTCCAGTCTCCAATTACTCTAAGGTGGAGTATGAAAGATTTTTTTAAGAACAACAGAAGTATCAGAGGAAGTAGCGGCTAATATGGCAGGTAAAGACTTTTTAATCTACTACTTCAAACTGCTTTTCATACTAACAGGAAGTGAAATCTGGGTCTGAACTCCACACTGTAAACTCAACTTTCTTTCCACTGACATCAGCCTCAGTTTTGCTTCCAACGTTCATGGGAATGGATGATGTGAAATAACACGTGAAAAATACTAGTTTAAAAATTTATTCACCTTTGTTTTTTGGGTTTTTTTTTTTACATGGCTACTCTGAGGTGCTGAGAAGTAATAACAGAAGTACTGCTAAGACTTTCAACAGCAAGTGACTCTTAAGGATGTATACTAGCCTGCATTCACATGAAACAAAAAGCCAGATATGAGTTTTTGTATGAATGTACAGCATCCACTCTCTCTCTGAACTCAGAGACAGATGAAATACCTGGAACTTCAATGGAAATTAACGTGCAATGTAAAATAGACTCCCAACAGGAAGCACCACCTGCACAGACATCTTCAGTATTACCAATCAGGTTGCACAGACACAAAATGTACCAGTTTGGCCCTTTTTATTCAGTAGTAAACCCATTTTTAAAAATATTTATCTTGCTTTACATCCACAAAAAGAAAATTTGTTCAACCCTGCCACCTAAACATCCTTTATAGCCTGTGCAAAACGTGAGCACTTCCAGGCAGTGACTAATCCCACTGAATTTCTGACACTTCTTTCATGCCATCAAGCTTGGGACATTTGCACTTGAAAAGCAGCAATTCAGAAGGTGTGTCCAGGTCTAAAGCAGTGAGAGGTCTAAGGAAGAGGACCTGGAAACAACTTTGGTCAGCTGTAACTTGCCCACATTCACAAGCACATAGATAGTACAGTCCTCCTGCATCAATGTCTGATTCATTTTGTCTACTCTTATATCAACATTCTTCTAGCAGCTGCTAAATTAAAAGAAACGGGAAACAGCACTTTTTAATAAAAAAATAGTAACAGATATTTTTTAAAAAAAATCTTTCATACAAATTAGAGAGGAAAAACATCACTGGGTTCAGTCTGTATTGAGTCCGATACGCATCAGCCTCTCTCCTCCTCCTCAAAATAAAGAAAGCACTGATATTTTCACTTCAGTCCATATCACAAATAAGATCTGAATTTTATGCAGAGTAGAACAAACCCAGAAGAACTGCAGCAAGGCTGCAAGCATGAAAAAACACGGTTTTGGTGAGACCAAATTTTGTCTCTTCCTATGCTAATGGGGGTGTAATTGACTACCATGCACCTGCGAAGTTCAAATACAAGACACAAATGCACTCAGCAACTTCAGCCTATATCCCATGTGCTACTGGGTCAATCTGACAAGATCAAGATAAACACCCGAAAGAAGGTAGCTTTCAATTAAAGCACCCAACAAGCTCTCCCAGGTAACTTCTGAAACAAACACAAGAGCAGTTCTTAAATTGAATTCTCTCCCTGGATTAACTACATTCTCCTTGATTAGCCTCTATCTGTATCTCTACCATAAGCAGTTTGTGAAACAAACATCCAAATGCCTCATTTACCATTCTGGCCCTTATAGAAGCCAAGCCCTTTTCATTTATTTGTTGTAAACATATTGTTTATATTTAATTAGTTAAAGCAATAATCTGCAGAGGTCTATTCAGCTCTTGTAATTACTTATAAATTTGCAAAAAAATGTTTGGGGAAGAGGAAGATGGGTGAGTATGTAAACAGATGAGGAATTTGGGATTGAGAAAAGCAGAGATCCAACCCCCAGCAGAGACTCGGGTCATACAGCTCTGACTGCCCTGATTGGGCTCAACCCAAGCAGCTTTACTTCATAAACCTGCACCTCCATCGATCTGCGTGGGGGCAGCGAGGGGGGTGCTGGCTGCCTGTGAGCTCTGTGAGCTGGTTGTGAGTCAGGGCACTACCGTCTGTCTGTCAGGCGTGAGGAGCAAGCGATGGTCCAGCCAGGGCTTGCAGTCAGTTCTCAGAGTATGATTTCAGAGACCTGCCAGCTGGAGCCAGAGGCCAAGTCCCTCTCCGTTGACGCCCCATTACTTGCAGACTTTTGCCTCCCTTGTTTGATTCTCCCTTGGATCTCCTCCCCTAGGGGAGGCCTGGGGTATGAACGCTCCTGCCTGAGCAGATTTTTGAAGGGAAGGGCCATGACGGATTTGTCCCCCGTCAGCTCTTTTAGCAGCTCCCTCCCCGAAAGCACGCGGCTCTTGGCACAGTCCCCATCATGACCGCATGACAGCAGATACAGGAGACGCCCACTGCTTCAAGACCTCCCTAAGTATCCCCAAAAACACCAGCGGGGTCCCAAGGGCAGGAACACCCTTCTCTACCTCTGCACCACCCCAGCACTGCCCTCAAACTGGTGCTCAGCACTAACCTCATAGAGATCCCAGAGCTCCAGCAAAAGGAAGGAGCAGATGCAGGGCTGCTCAACTTCCCACCATCTGTGCATCCCCAGAAGGGAGAGCTGGCAATCAGGGAAAGGCATGGGATGGCCACGGTTTCTGTTTTTAATAAGGTGGAACTCTTGCTTAAGAGGAAATAGTTTTATGGACCATCTAGGCCTGGTCTTGAAACCTTGGCAATGCAGAATCATAGACCAGCTTTCCTAACTTAAAACTTTTGCCAAAACCAGATATGTTTCCATGAAACAAAAGGAAAAAACACACCTCATGCATAGTTTAAAGTCACTTGTAAAGGGAATGTGTTTGGCATCTCTCCCAGTTACTCAACGTGTGAGCTCTAAGACCTGATCGAAAAGAAAAAGTAGGGAAAAAAGGGCAATGTATTGTAGTTACATTCCTGCTTTTGCCTTTTGGGGTTGTAAGAAAGAGCAATTCATAATTGCTCCAAACAACTGTTGCTCCAAAATACTTTTCTTTTTTTGGCAATGTAGACATTAATTAATTACATCTGTGTTTGGGGGTATTCTCTCACTTGCTTGTACTACCTCTATTACTTGAACTAAGCATCGTTAGAAAGACATCAGCCCCTGTAATTTGATTTCTATTCTAGTATCGTGTATTTATTCAGTAGCTTTGCAAATAGACTTAAGCTCCCTTGTGTTGGAAATACTATTTACAGAATGCCTTATAAGGGAACAGTTTGAACGGATGTGTGCAGAACTGTGTGAAGTTAAGTGACCCAAAGACCTCTGTATAAAAACCAAATTAATCTGCTTGTGACATCTGCATTAAGTTTCCCTGCTTCCCACCTTTTCTAAGCCCTCTTTGGACAATAATGGATCCAGGCTAAATCTGAAAGTCATGAAGTACTCCTAAATCCTTCATGTTTCTTCACGGAATGAGCAACTAATCCAATGTTCTCTAAGGGCAGAGGTCTATGGAGTGGCAGGCAGGGGGATGTAGCCCATGCTCAGAAGGTGCCAGTGCCCTGCTTGTCTCTCTGGGAAAGATACCAGAGAAAAGGAACTGTTTTTTAAATGGCAGTGAACTGCCTCTTAGGGAGAGCTCAACAAGGGCTCTAGTCTAGAACACATACCTAGATTATTTCTGCAGAGGACAAGCCATTCTCTGTCTCAGGGCTGAATTACCCCCAGGAAGTGATAACTGCTTACAGGAGGAGTTCTGTCCAGGCTGAAAGACAGCTAACACCTGGTGACAAGAGACACAATTTTCATGGCTCAATCCTTAAATCCTTAGTCCCAGCAGTGACAAGTTCCATGTCCCAGTACCCCAAATCACACAGTCTGGAGGCCCATGCCATTTCAAACAGTCCTATGTGCTGTAAAATCTAACCTGACGTTAACCTGCATGACATGACCTGCTTTGCTGCTGTGTCTTGGCATTCCTGCAGGCAAGTTGACATGCTTCACATGGCCAAAATAATGCAGTAGCTTTTATTAACAAAGCTAATGCCAATTCATGACAAAGAACATTGGAATGATTACTAACACTTAGTTGAGTCCCTTGGGAAAATATCTGAACTGTTCTAGTATTTAACAGCTCACCATAATGCAAAATGATAACGAAGACAAGGAAGGCTTGAGTAGGAAATCATCCTTGAAGTAAACTTCTCCTGAGGAAGTATGTTGTTCAAAGCACATTTTTCACAAATTAAGTCAAAGCAAACCCTGAAGTTATGCACGGGAAGGGAGGAAAAGGAGAGAGAACATATCTGGCATTTACATATTGCAAATAATGTGTATTATTTGCCCAGCAGATAATGGATGAGAAATCAGAGCTGACATCACGGCATAACCACCAGTTTGGGACCTATTTGCATGTGGTTGGAGACAAAATTCTCCTCTGCTGCTGATGTCATTTGACAAACTTGCATTAGTGATGTGGATTGGCAGGATTTCCGTTTTTTCCCACATAATAAACACCCAGGGCACACCGCAGGCCTGGAGGAACCTGGGCATGTCAGGAGCACTGCGAGGATGCGCGGTGCTGGAGAGGAGAAGCTTCCACACTCCGGAGCTGCGCACGGCAGCGATGACACCCGCGACCATCCTCTGTCTCCACCAGCCCACACCCAGAGACAGCAAACAGCGTGACGTTTGTAGAGTCAATACACGTCCTAAGCAAATACTAGAGATAGTATGCAGAAGAAACAAACAGGGTGATTCCTTTTTCACCCCTCCAGGCAAAATAGCTGCAGCCTGCATGGATGCATCCAGCCTTTAAACCAATTAGGCACACATACTGCAAAAGCTGGGGGATCCAAATACCCCTCTGCATGACACAGGAGCAACCAATGCCAACTTACAGTCATATTTAGTTTCCTCTGCAATTAAATCTAATATTGTTTCAAGTTAAAACAATCAGCTAAAAGTAGAACTGAAGTTTAGTCTTATTTA
Organism: Pseudopodoces humilis; assembly: GCF_049639895.1. Classification (NCBI taxonomy): domain Eukaryota; kingdom Metazoa; phylum Chordata; class Aves; order Passeriformes; family Paridae; genus Pseudopodoces; species Pseudopodoces humilis. Next base: position 117,791,593 of record NC_142200.1, read on the forward strand.
TTTGTAGCTTTATTTTATGCATGTAAACACAATGTGTATACACCTTTTTTTCTAACATGTACTAAAATTGTACATTGAAAGCTTTAGAACATCCTCACTATTTAAATTTCAGTGTGCTGTGACAAGGAAAATTTATGCAATTAATCATGCTAATTCAAATAAGAATTATTTTTTGGTTGAAGTAGTGCTTTTACAATTGCCTCCAGACTTTGTGCTTTTCATTAATACTATTAGTGCTATGGAATTACATACTCCTTATTTTATATGTGCTTTTCTGTAAGTCAACTAACAAAACTAATTAGTAGCCATGAAAGAGCATATTGATAGAATAAAAATATATAAAACAGTTCAGAGCATTCTCAGGCTGAACCCTATATATCATGGGGATTTGCTTAGTACTCCAGGCCCATTTCCCTAATATAAATAAACTTAGGTAAAATTGAAGATTTTAAACTTGCCTTTAAAAGACCATACACTTCCTGAATGAACCATTTCTAAATTACATATAAACACATGTAATCAGTCTTTACTGCACAGCTAGGAATTTAGCATATGGTTGGGTGTTTTTTTCTTTTTTAAAGCAGGAGTTTGGCACTTGTAGATGAAAATGTACAATTAGCAACAATAACCTGGGCTAAGATGAAAAGCAAATTTTACAGCATCCTGCAATGACAGCACCACTGCAAGAGTTAAACAATCTACGAGCAGCAGCCATACTCGTTGAGGCCCAAGCAGAATTTGGCTAAAGGGCTTCACCAAAGCAGAGCAAAAGGGGGGGATATTTTTTGAATTCATGAAGATTATTGGGCAGAACGACACCTGGAGTGAGTGGATGAAAGAATGCTGGAGCCATTTGAACAGTGACAATTTACATTCACTTTGGGAATATGATTTGCAACACCGGACAAAGCTGAGTGTTGCCTAGTGCTCCCCATTTCTGTAACACTCCCACAGGCCTCTTCCCACAGGCTGATCAAACCTGTCCCTAGCAGGGCTCTGGAAGCTGTGGCAGACAAAACTGTAGGGCACATGGGCAGAGCAAGGTGAGAGTTCTCCAAGCACTCCTGAGATGAGTGCAGCACCAGGAGGCCACTGGGATTATTTAGTTGATCCAGACTGCCTGGACATGGGCTAAGAGACCTGTATATCAGGGCCAGGGGAGCTGACCCTGCTTGGCTTGGTGAACACAGAGACTTGCTAGTTCCCAAGCGATGCAAAATTTTTGGCTTCCTCTCCTGCTCCATTGTTTGGGGCCACCAGAGTCTCAGGGAATTTCACGTGGACATCACTGCGTCTCTCATGGTCTGAAACCTTACCTGCAGTAGCTACCTGACCATGCAGAGTGTTGGAGCAGGAGAGGGGCAGGAAGGTTATGCAGCAACCAGGGAGCATTAAAAGACGTCATAATCCTCAGCAACAGCCTGATAGCCTCTACCACCCAATCATCACTGTGTTTAGAGGACACCAGCACAAAAATCTGCACTCACATGCCTGCCCTCATCACAGACCAGCATCACACAGCCTCGTGCACCTGATTTCCAGGACTTGAGAGGTCTGCACAAATGCAAAGAAATAAAAAGGGGGAAGCTGAAGGATGCAAGTACACGTATTTAAAGTATGATTCCTTGAGGCTTTCAGAAATGCCTGTAAAAGCCCTACAGAGCCTTATCTTTTGTAAGCTACTATTTAAAAGTAGAAATAGGTAGAAATATTACCTTCTTGAAAGTGGAACCAAAGGTGCAGGATCAGCACCCAGAAGAGCTGAACATGCCTGTTTATTTACAGGGGAGGTACAACACAGACAACAGCAGTCTGAGCCCCCCTGGTTACCTTGCCAGCTTGCTTGGACACCGACTCAGGAGGACCACCCAGGCGAGGGCATCGCAGGCTCAGTGCCCACACAGTCCTTGGCCCTGCCTCTGAAGCTGCCAGCAAAGATGCCAGTTAGGGCCAGAAGGGATTTGGACACCTGTCTGCTCTGAACCCAAATGAGACCACCAACTAATGCTTTTACATTCAGGCTCCAAAGCAGCTATCACTTTCCAACTTGACTTCTGTAGGCTGGATCTGAACTAATGACCTGGAAGCAAAAGGCTCATTTATGCTTGGGCTGCACAAGCCTGAATTCATCCCCCTCCACTTTCTGATTCCCAGCCTTTCCTGTCCTGACAAAAACAGGCCACAGCCATTTGGGAAAGAAGCAACAGCCACCAGAAAATATAATTAAAGCATAACAAGACCAGGCTTCAAAATGCACATTAAGATAAAGGGAGGTTTTGGCAGGAGTGAGAATGATGGGGGAGGGAGTGAGGGGATGCTAACAGGTGGCCAAAGGCAGGAGGAGGAGGAAAGAGAGGGAAGGGAAGCAGACAGCCTGCTCCTTCCGGCAGCCCTGCAAGTTTCTCTTGCTTCCGCCCCATAATGTTTCCTTTGCTATAATAGAGTCAGATGCAAGTTACACCAAAGGACAGAACTGGAAAGAAGCACAAGCATTTACTCTTTTGTGTCGCATTTACTGTGCTTTCCTAATTAAAAGCAGCCTCTGGTGCATGTCTAGCTTCCATAGACTGAATGTGGCTATTTGAAATGCTACCCAGATACTTGTTTTTTGCCCACAGTTCTCTGGACACTCTTTCCCTTTTGCAGAGTCTCTGTACAGTTATGCTTTTTTAAGTTTCTGCTTCACTTATTCCCCTACTTTTATGTCATTTTACATTCCACTATCACTCTCGCCATCACACAGGCTTGTACCTCTCTCTCTCCCCCCCCGCCCTCTTTCTCTCTCTCTCTCGTTGTGCTGCCACAATCCCAAACTCCCAGATGGGTCAGAGAGGCTGAAGGAAAGAGAAGATTTTAGACTAGGACTGACCAGGGACAGATGCTATTTTCAGCTCCAGTGCTCATGAGTAAGTTGGATGTTCTGGGGATAGGAAAAACAGAAATTATTTTGGTGTTTGGAGAATTCATGGAGCAAAGATAAAAGAGCCTCTGAGATACTTTTTCTACAGGGAGAACACACACACACTGTCCTGCTTGGCAGCCTAGGGTCAACAAGGTTTTGGCACAGGTACCAAAAAAATGGCTATTTTTCACAGAAAAAAGGATTTCCAAGCTTCGCAGACTGCCTCCCCAGCTCCTACCTGTTTTTCCTGTGCTGTGCAAAGATGAGGGCACCAAATGTGCTGAAAAGCCTTTCTAAAACTTTTACAATTTTACCTTGTTAACACTCGTGGCTCAACCCACTGCCAACGATATGAGGGGGAAAAAAAAAGTAAAAAAGATCCAGAATTGGTTAATAAACCCTGGTATTGGCTTGATCAGAACTGAGCCTGCTGCAGCAGGAACATAGTACTGAGTGTCCTGCTTTGGAAACATCTGACAGCATATTGGTCAGATC